>NC_133660.1:31037178-31169403 GCF_037893015.1 Macrotis lagotis
AAGAGAACAGATGGCCATGTCTGAACATCTTGGCCACAGAAATTCACTTCTGGCCACTGCTGAAACTGGGGTCTTTAAAATCAATCCATCAAAAAAAAAAAGAAAGAAAGAAAAGAAAAGGAAAAGGGGGGAAGGAGCCGGGGCTGATCAATCTGTCAAGGCAAAATTGCCGCCTTAGGAACGGCAAGTGTCTTCAGTAAGTAAGATGCTTAGCATTTCTTGTCAAAACCCTTCCAACTTGCCCATCACGAACTTTTCAGCAATTTCCCACTCGGCCCACAACCTGTATCAGTCTATAAGATAATGAAGCAACGAGCTTATGTCCAAGTACAAATGGATTTCTGTCATCCAGACACTGTCCAGTAGATGGAGAAGAACATGCAGCTCTAAACAACCACCTGGGATCTAATCCTTACTGACAGTAAAATACAGCAAAAGTCTTTCCCACACGGCTTTGAAGGTTCTGTGCGTGTCCCCCAGGGAATGGGAGAAATATGTGAGGCTTGATGTTACTCACATCTGCAGCATGTCATATTAAATTAGTAGCAGCATACTTTCCTGTTGGGTTCCAAAAAGTTCTCATATATGCACAGAAAATACTGAGGTTTCAAAACAAGATGACAAGACTGAACCATGGCAAACAGGGAGAATGACTCTAATATCTTGGCATTCTGGTACAACAGATCCCGAATGAATGGCAAACCCTTGGGTGCTTAAGGTCAATGATAACAACAACAATAATAATAATTAACCCTTACACAGGACTTGAAGGTTTGTAAAACTTTGCATTTCTCTCATTTGATCCTCGCAACAACCCTGGGATGTAAATGATATTATTATCCCCAGAGGAAATGGAAGCCTACAAATGCCTAGTGTGGCCTATGCTCACACTAGGCTAGATCTTCCTAATGGTATCCCCTAGCTACTTTTTTATAATAAATTATAATTAGAATTGTTTATTTAATATGACTCCCAGCAACCTGTGCTTAAGACAAGACAAGATTAAGTGTGCATGGAGGTAGAAAGGGACAGGGAGGCTAACCCAGAATTTCACTAATGTCAGAGACTGCACACCAACAACTGAGGCAACTTGTGGTCTCCGAGAGTTCCTGGAGACAGTGAACATTAATCAAAGTTAAATGATACACCCAAGGTCACCCATATATTATAAGACAGGTAAGACTTGAAACTAGGTCATCAATAGCTCCAAGATTATCTTTGGTTACTACTGCATCCAGTAGTAGAATCAAGAAATCATAGCTCTCTACTACCATAGTTCATGGAATATTTTAGCGTTAGGAGAGATCTTAGGGGATCATCTTATTCAAGAGTTATTAAACTTTTGAGACGTCAAGACTCCTTTAGAACTTTGATGAAGGCTATGGATCCCTTCACAGAATGATATTTTTAAATGCCTGAAATAAACTGAAGGAAATACTACATTTCCATAGAGGTTAGTGATAATAAAAATGTATTTTTCCTAATTAAGGTATCAATGGATCCCTTAATCCCAGGATAAGAATCCCTGATCTAGTCCAATTCATGTATTGTAAACATGAGAAAAGTGAGGTTCAAGAAAGCTAAATTACTTCTCTAAGATCATAAAAGCAATAAATGGCATTAGATTAGATGGCATTAGAACTTGTCTTCTTGTTACTTTGTTTTCTTTGTTTGTTTTAGTGTTTTGCAAGGCAAATGGGGTTAAGTGGCTTGCCCGAGGCCACAAAAGCTAGGTAATTTTTAAGTGTCTGAGGTGGATTTGAACTCAGGTCCTCCTGATTCCAGGGCCTGTGCTCTATCCACTGCACCACCTAGACACCCCTCTTCTTGTTACTTTGAAAAAAAATAGCATTAGAGACCTTATTTTGCCCTTATTCACTATTTTGTGAAGCTAAGTTTCAACTATTCATAAATCACCTTATTTAACAAGATTATTTCCCCTCCCAAAGGTCCCCCAACTTAAATTAACACCTCTCCTTCTCATCTCAGTATCTCCCAATATCCTCCACTGAAAAATTACATGTCTTAATCTCTATAATCCTGTTTTTTTTCTGTTTTTTTACTTCCTACAAATTGTATATTAACCATGTAGAAATGAAGCCTCTTGTTTTTCCTCTGGAAGATTTAATTCTGTTCTCCAGATTCGAAGATGGCACCAGACCTTCCTGCTAATTCTTTTTGCTTTTACCTATTTCAAGGGATCATTTGAAGAAAAATACCAAAGGAACCTTGAAGCTCTATGCAAATAGGACTCATCATCATAGTCATTATTTTCTCTTCCATTACCTTTTAATCTATTTATTTGGGGAAGGGGGGGTTGGCAGAATCTTCCTAAACTCAGTGCATAGCACTGATAAAGGTGTTTAATGAATGTTAATTGACCAACAGATCAGGAAGATCAGAAAGGGGAAAGAAGGAAAGATGCCTTTAAAAAGGCTTCTCTCCTCAAATACAAAGAAAAAAGTGGCTAAAGCTTCTTTATGATTTCTTTTGTAAACTGTGGAAGTGGTCCACATGTGAGATTGCAAAGAGCATCATGTACTTGGGTGAAATCAGCAAAGCAAAAAACACAGTGGAAAATGCACAGGTCTTAAATGAGAAAATGTGTATTTCCATTCTGATCCTGCCAGGGTCTAATTGGGTGACCTAGGACAATTGCCTGACCTATGAGAGGAGGAGGGTGGACTAGATGACCATCTCCAATCAGAGCCAATCAAAGAGCTGGTCTTAGAAGGCTTATTTTTAATCTAGTTCAATTTAGCAAACATTGATTAAGTATCTACTATATAAAATCACTTAGAACTAAACATATAAAGCATTTTTGGCATTTCACAATATTATTTCTTTTGAGTCTCTCAATGACCTTGGGAGATAAGAGCTATTACATTTTAAAAAGAAGGAAATTAAGGTAGAAAAGGAATACATAACTTATCCAGAGATACAGCTTGTAAGAGATGTGAACTTGAGTCTTCCTCACTCCAAGTCCATTGCTCTATCCATTATGCTACCTATCTGCCTTACTAGGGAAACAAAGGCAAAAATGAAAAAGACTTTGCCTCCATTCAACTGAACTGGAGAAAAATACTATATCCCCAAATAAATTAGAATAAAGTATGCCTAAGTAAGGAAAAGCACTTTTGACCTCTGATAGGAAAAAAAAACTTTTTTTTCTCATCAAGTAATTATGTAAATTCATAGAATTGTAGATGAGACTTTAGAGTTCTAGTCCAATCCCCCATTTCTTAGATGAGGAAACTGGGACTCAAAGTTGCCCAAGATCATATAAGTAGTAAATGACAAAGCCTAGATTCAAACCCATATCCTCTCACTCCAAATTTCAGTGTACTTTCTACTGCAACCTGATGCTTCCCTCAGGTTGATCTTATGAAACTGAGTTATTCCTGTTTGAGAAGGCAAAACCCATGAATATTTTTATAAGTTTGAGGCAATAATTCAAGAAAGATTAACAAATACTTTTCTTGGTTGTCCCAGTCTGTGTGCATACACCCACACATTTCTCATATACATATATATATATGTATATTCTATGAAATTAATTATTGACTTGTCACCCTCATTAGAATGGATATTTCTGGAGGACAGATCTTTCTTATTATTGCTGTTCTTCAGTCATTTCAGTTGTGTGCAACCTTTCATAACCACATTTGGGATTTTCTTGGCAAAGATCTTGGAGTGATTTGTCATTTCCTTTTCCAACTCATTTTATAGATGAAGAAACTAAAGCAAACAGGGGTAAGTGACTTGTCCAGGGTCATCCAGCTAGTTAGTGTCTGAGGTTGGAGTTGAACTTAGGAAGATGATTCTTTATGACTCCAGGCCCAGGACTCCACTTAGTTGTCCTTTGTTTTTGCCTTTCTTTATATACCCACAGCTTCAGCACAGGGCCTGGCAAATAGTAAGAACTTAATAAATGCTGATTAACTAATAACCTAGGTTTGTCCATTTCAGTTCTTATACTAATGAAATCCTGGATTCCAGTAAGAACATAAAGCACCAAGCCCCTCCCTTCCTTCAGCAAAACCATCTTGTTTCATAGAACCAGACTAAGGTCATTCCTTTGCCTAATGTCCGCCATCTTACAGGCCCCTTCAAGAATTGTCCACCAATTAAAAAGGCATCTAGATGGCACATTGGGGAGATTTTTAGACTTGGAATTAGAAAGATCTGAGTTCAAATCCTTCCTCAAACCTTTACTAGCTATGTGACCCTGGGCAAATCACTTTGCCACTGTTCCTTCATTTCTAAAATGGGCCAACAATAGTACATCCCTCATGAGGTTGTTGTGAGGATTGAGTGGGATGCTTGAAAGTACTATAAATAGTTCTCATTATTATTATTATTATTATTGATACACTGGCCGAAAAAAGGAGCCTTTCAGGGTTCTGCAAGGAACAGGACATATGGTTTTGCTATCACATTTTCAGTGTCATTAGGCTAAAATGCAAACACTAGTGGAGCAGGCCCTTTAATGAAATTCTCCAGCCAGGATGGAGGAGTGGAGGGCAAATGAGCAAAGCACATCTCACGTACAGCCCCCCCTGCTCAACCCATGGGCTACTTCGTCCTCCAAATGATTTAGTGCTGTCTGCTAGGCCTGGCTCCTGGAGACGATGGAGAAAGCCAGGCTGCAGGGGACTGATGCTGGAACCTGCCATGTGGTCATGGAGAGTCAACTCACCCAAGTTTCCACTGGGATCTCCAACAGATCCCTTGTCTCGTCTATGCCCTTTGGTTTGCTGCCGGGCTTTTCATTTTCCTTTCATTTGGTCATTTCAGGAGAAGTTTATAATGGGATCTCCAAAAAATGCTTTTACCTTAAAAATCCAAAAAAGCAAAATAACATATAATTTGGGGATATTTGGCTTAACTCAATAATTGCTTCCACGTTTTCTGGCTCTCTCTGTCCAGTGTCAAACTGTTTTGATTATTAGCTGATGAAAATAAGGAAACTTTTACCCCACTCCATACTTCTGAGTAGCTCTCCCTTAATAAGGCTTATGTCCTCTGATATCATGGTTCATGAGCCCTGCTTAGCCAGTTAATTCATATACCTCAAGTTTCTGACTTTCCTGTGGAAAGAGGCTTGCTCTACTCCCAGAAGCCATTTGGCTTCATTGGCAGGCATGCTATTCTTCAGGATCAGAAGACCACCAGGACTGCACAGAATTCATGAGGATTTCCTCATCTGCTTGCCCATGGAAGAATCCAGAAACAAAGAGGATTGATCCCTTCTTCTTTTTCCCTTTTTGGGACTTCTTTTTCCTACATGGGACTAAGGACCCCGGTTATTTCCTGGACTCGGAAATTTGCTTTAAGCAGAACCATAACTAAGAATTCTGACAAGAGTCAAAAACATTTGGAAAGTAGTGGGGCAGATTGTACAGAGGACGGCCTCCTGATGTGAGTCAGTATCATCTGGCAACCCTCCTAAAGGAGATGGAGGTAAAGGCAAGAAAGACTGGGCTCTTGGGGTGGGCTAGGTGGTGCAGTGGATAGAGGACCAGCCCTGGAGTCAGGAGGATCCGGCCTCAGACACTTAATAATTTACCTAGCTGTGTGGCCTTGGGCAAGCCACTTAACCTTTGCCAAAAAAAAAAAAAAAAGACTGGACTCTGGTATACCATGGCCAAGGAGAAAATGGACCAGAGAACCTCATAGAAGGGAGGAGAAAGGAAAAATATATTCTTCCCATTCAATATGGTGCCCTGGTACAAAGTTCTAGTGGCTCCATCCTAGTTTTCAATCTCACTTTACACAAAGGTATATTCAATTAAAAATTTAAGAGCCAGAACTAGCCTCAGAGGTACAACTAGGTAGCACAGTGACAATTAGGTGGCATTGAATCAGGTCAAGAAGACCTCAGCTCAAATACTGGTTCAGGTACTTACTAGCTGTGTGACCCTGGAAAAGTCACTTAACCTCTACCTGAGAAGAATAACAGTACCTAGCTCACAAAGCTGTTGTGATGATCCTAGGAGATCATATCTATAATGGACCTTGTAAACTTTTTTTTAAGGGTTATCTAAATTTTGTAAATTTATAAGTACTATAGTTTATCTAATTTATTTATAATTTAATTTATAAAGCTATATATAAATGCAGAGCAGCTAGATGATGCAGTGGATAGAGTGCTGGGCCTGGCCAGGGAGACTCACCTTCATGAGTTCCAATGTCGCCTCAGACAGTTATTAACTGTGTGTGACTCTGGACAAGTCACTTAACCCTGTTCACCTCAGTTTTCTCATCTGTAAAATGAGCTACAGAAGGAAATGCCAAACCATTCTAGTATCTTTTTGCCGAAAACCCCCAAAAGGGTCACAAAGAACCAGATGTGACAGCACCACCACTACAACAACAGAAATAACTAGGGGCAGCTAGATGGCACAGTGGGAGAGTGTGGTGGACCTGGAGTCCGAAAGATTCATCTTCCTGAGCCTCAACCACTCACTGTGTGATCCTAGGCAAGTTACTTAACTTTTTTGCCTCAGTTTCCTCCTCTGTAAAATGAGTTGTAGGAAAAACTGGCAAATTACTCCAATATGCCTGCCAAGAAAACCCCAAAACAGACACAAGAGACAAGTTATGGAAACAACTAAACCTCAACAACATCAATATTAGTATTAGTCCAAGCTTTAATTCTAGAGATGCCCTGAGATATCAGAGTTAGGATCGGGTAAGCCCAATGAAACCATTGTTAGGAAGCATCCAGGTCTTCACAGTTCTGCTGCCACTCCTCAGACTCCTTAAATCCAAGATGCTGTTGTCGTGGAGGAAAGAGAAAGGTCCTCTAAGTCAGAAATTCAGTTTCTCATGTTGCTGTGAACAAACTGTTTCAACCCTCCGAGACTCAGTTTTTTCATATGTAAAATGTGCCAGGACAGTCAGGAGGAAAATGCTTTACAAAATATGAATTGTGATTTATACAAGAAAGTCTTATTAGAAGAACAAGTTTAGGGGCCTCTAGGTGGCGCAGTGGATAGAGCACCGGCCTGGGAGTCAGGAGTACCTGAGTTCAATTTCGGCCTCAGACATTTAATAATTACCTAGCTGTATGGCCTTGGGCAAGCCACTTAACCTCATTGCCTTGCAAAGAAGAAGAAGAAGAAGAAGAAGAAGAAGTTTGGTTGTGTGACTCTTGGCCAAAGAGAAAATATCAAAGTTCTCAATTTCCTAAGGCATACACTGTAGGGAGGAAGAAAAATTTTCTACTTTATTTTTATTATCATTTATTTTATCTTTTCTACTTTTTATTTTCTACTTTTATTTTACTTATATTGAAGTTTTTTTTCCCTAGCTCATTTTAAAGATAAGGAAACTGAGGCAAACAGGGTTAAGTGACTTACTCAGGGTCACACAGCTGCTAAGTGTGACTGGGGCCTAGGATTTAGCCTTTCCTAAGACTGGAATATCTGGCTCATCCCTGAGCAGAAGTGTAACTAGATCCAGGTTATCAGAACGTTGTATTTATCATTTTATTTTTTGAAAAATAAAGTTTAACTGGGCCAGATTTAGGGTGATACATGCATTTTGACTTATTTAATATTGATATTGCTTATTTTCTTCTCACCTCCCTTTCCCCAGATCATTAAAATCTTCTCCTTCTAAATCCTTCTCTTACCTCTTCTTGCTGCTACTCTTAATTATCCTTCATGGAAGCCACTTCATTGGAAGGAAGAAAAGTAGGAGGGTGAGCTGGGACTTCCAGGTTCCTCCCCCTGCTATTTTTTCATTTAATTTTGTTGTTGTTGTTGTTGTTATAAGGGAGATTCCCTGGGAGGGAGAGGGAAAGAGACTTTGATCCAGGTGCCAAAATTTAGAAAGCACCTAAACCCATTCTAGGTAGCCAAGAATCACAATGGAGAGAGTCCTGGACTTGAAGTTAGGAAGACCTGAGTTCAAATATGGCCTCAGATACTTAGTAGCTGTGTAATCCTGAACAAGTCATTTTAAAAAAACTCCGCCTCATTTTCCTCAACTGCAAAATGAAAAGGATTTCAACCCCTACCTCACAGGGCTGTTATGAGGATCAAATGGGATATTTGTTAAGTGCTTAGCACAGCGCCTGGCTCATGCCTTTGCCTTCCTTCAACAACTCTTAGTTGACCAGAATCATTCAGAAGCATAAGGAGTTATTGGATGGTATGTTTCCTTCCTTCCTCCCAGCAGAGGGGCAGAATGACCTCCTGTGCCCAGGGTCTCTGGACTCTCTATAAATGAATTTACCTTAAAAAGTGAATTTGAGATTCTATTTCACATTTGTTGCTCTGACCACATTTTAGATCAAATTCTCTTGATTTTGATGCAGTATAAAAATACTAGTTATAGCTCTGCTGGCATTTATCATGAGACTTAGAGCTAAGAGAGACCAATCAAGTCATTTTACAACCATCTGGAAGAGTTTCAGGGAATTAGCAGAGGTCTTGTCCACAGTCATGGTTCAAAGATCATGGGATTCCCAATTCAGAACTCTTTCTACCAGTGGGTTCTTGTATTTCCCACCTCACAAAACGGCGCCATTTTAAAATGCTTCAAGTTAGAATTCAGAAGTAGCTCTGAGTTATGTATAAAAAGTTGCCATCCCCAAAACTACAAGAATAGGGGTTGACCTTTGCCTTTCTTTTGTATCCCCAGCTTCAACATAATAGATGCTTAATCAATGTGTATTCACTATGAACACTTTCTTGCCTCCATAACCCCTCCATACATATTTAAGTCAACAATGCAGACCCACAATGGCCCCATCCCCTATAGGGGAATCTAACCTAGATTTATTGCTTTAGCCACTAAGAGCCTATAGGGTGTTTCCTTATTAATTTGTATTCTGAAAGACTTCCAGAAAATCACCTTAGCTCTGAAAGGTTAGGTATTCTTTAGATGAGTCCACAATGAATAGCCTCAGAAATCCTGGATCCAGATAAATTCCTGGCCCTACCTTAGGACAAAAGTCTCAGGCTAGGAGGAGTCCCAATACCAATATGAATTTTTCCACCATGTCAAAGCCTTCTGGGTCCACTTCCATTACTGATCATTAACTAGGTTAATCTCTGAAAGATCAGAGGTTAAAATCCACTGGGCAAAGATGTAATTAAACTGTGTGACCAAGGCATTGCCCCAGAGTACTGATTTTAGTGGGTACCAAATTGCCATCCTAAAACAGAAGAAATATTACCTAGAATTACAATAAGTTCAAGCAGGAAGCTACCAGATGGCCTGTTTCCCCTCCTAAGCCAAACTCTTAAGTGAGCTCCTCTAGAGTCTACTCCTACCCTGCCACCCTCGTCTCCCCAAAGTGGTCTCCTCAGCAGTTATTTTTCTTTTATAATAGCATTTTACCAATGTCATTTTCTTACATCCTATAAATTTACTCCTAGGTCTCTTTCCCTCTCCCACCCAGGGAATCTCCCTTATAACAACAACAAAAAAAAATGAAATGAAAAATAGCAGGGGGAGGAACCTGGAAGTCCCAGCTCGTCCTCCTCCTTTTCTTCCTTCCATGGCTTCCATGAAGGATAATTGAGAATAGCAGCAAGAAGAGGTAAGAGGAGGATATAGGAGAAGATTTTAGTGATCTGGGGAAAGGGAGGTGAGAAGAAAATAAGCAATATCAATACTAAATAAGTCAAAATGCACACATCACCCTACATCTGGCCAAGTTAAACTTTACTTTTCAAAAATTAAAAAAATCATAAATACATTTAGAGATTTAGAGTTGGAAGGGACCTTAGAAGCAATCTTTAAAGATTAGAGACAAGAAGCCCAGAGACAAGAAGACCTAAGTTCAAATCCAACCTCAGACACTTATTAGTTGTGTGACCTTGGACAAATTACTTAATTTCTGTCTACCTCAGTTTCCTCAACTGTAAAATAAAATGCTAACATTTGCAGGGTTGTTGTAAGGATCAAAAGACATAATAGTCACGATGCTTAGTACGGTGTCTTAGCACATAAGAGGTATGATATAAATGCGTATTGTTCCCTTTATTTTAGAGATGAGGAAATTGAGCACTAAGTGCTGTGTTCAGAATCATATGTCTGAGTCAAGATTTGAATTCAGTTTCCTGATCTCAAGCCTCTCAGAGTTCTAACAATCATGGGATTCACCTAGGCCATCTAGACCAAAGACCTCATTTTATAGATGAAGAAAATGAGGACCACACAAGTAAATTGTCAATAGTCATTAAATTCTAAGCAGCAGAATCAGTATTTGCACCCAAGTTCTTTGACTTCAACAATATTGATGAAGGGGAGAACAATAACAAAAATAAAAGGAATTAAAACTGGAATGTGATTTTACTGGTTTAGGGAATTAATGAATGAAGAAATTTCCTCCAAGAATGAAGGTCAATGCCTTCCAGTAATGTAGTTTGAGAGTGCTGAGATGAGCAGTGGTGGCAAACAATAACAAACAGGGGCTGCTAAGACATACATGTAAACATATAAATTATATATATATGCACATATAAATAAAAATGAAACTAAGTGGTGCAGTGGAGGAAGACTCGTTGTCCTGAGTTCAAATCCAACCTTTGACACTTATTAAATGTGTGACTCTGGACAATTCACTCACCCTTATTTGTCTCAATTTTCTCTTCCGTAAAATAGACTGGAGAAGAAAATGGCAAACCACTCCAATATCTTTGCTAAGACTCCCTAATGGGGTCACAAAGTATTGGACACAACCGAATCAACCAAATCAACCAAATAACAACAATAATAAATCATACATCTCTCAGGCTACAGAGTGACAATTTTAAAAAGTAATGTTATTGGGGGTGGGGGGCTAGGGGGTGTAGTGAATCAAGCACCGGCCCTGGAGTCAGGAGTACCTGGATTCAAATCAGTCTCAGAAGCTTAATAATTACCTAGCTGTGTGGCCTTGGGCAAGCCACTTAACCCCATTTGCCTTGCAAAAAACTAAAAAAAAAAAAAAAGGTAAAGTTATCTATTTTTAATTGTATTTTTATTTATTTGTTTGTTTATTTATTTACTAGCTTATTTACTTATTTATTTGTTTGTTTATTCTCAATACTACCTTGATCTGGTTTAGGTTTCACTCAAGAGTGCTGTTATCCCTTTGATATCTCTTATCTAGAACATTGAAAAATACAGTGACTCATCCAAGGCAACACAGATAGGAGGTATCAGAGGCAGCCAAGGTATTCTGAGCTTTGAATCCAGCTCTCTGTCTACTGTCACACTACCTCAATAATAAAAATAGCTAATATTTAGCTAGCTAAGATATGCAAAAGTCTTTACGTCTTTTGTTCCACTCACCAGATTAGATAGACTAGCCCAAACCCATTTGTAAATTCTTGTTTTGCATGTTTCAGTGTCAGAATTTTTAAATTATTCTAAAAACAAATTTTCCCCAAATATCTAGGTGTGCTATGAAAGTCAAGTTAATGATTAAAACTTTCTTTTCCTCTTTTGTTCCTGATTTGTTCAAAGAACTCAGCATAGCAGATTTACCCTTAAAAGTGGGTTCTTTCTCCACTTCCCTGAAAATTATTCAGTTGTATGTGAGGAATTGGAAGGGATTAGAAGGAAACCACAAGGCATAGTTCTCTTCTGGCTATTATTATTATTTGGCAATAGAACTCATGCCTGCAACATTTATTTCCGAAAAGTTCAAAACCCATCTTGTGTGCACTACATAATTATCATATTGCCTATTATATTTTTTACTACCTCCTCAGGGGAGATTCACTCTTACAGTTTGGTCCCCAGATGGCAGAAATCCCCAGGCTTTATTCTACATGATCCTTTTTGGTTTTTTTAAATCACTCAGGTAATGGACGGGTGGATGTGACATGTCTCCAGACAGTCAATAACCTTCCTAGCAAGGCAAGTCCTCAGCCTATCACAAATAGGGCAAGTCAAAAATCATATTGCTTTGGACTTCATGAGTTTGGTATCAATGTCCAAACTTCTGTCTTCAATATTCATATAATTCTTGAGCCAATTTATTATCGCTTTCCTGTTGGGAATATGGGGTAATACTGCCACCTAGTGAATACTGAGATAATCTTATTTGTCTGAACACAAAAAGGTCTTAAAACAGCAATGTGGAAATCCAACAATTCCTGCATTCGAGAATAGCATGGCAGCCCCCACTTAGAAATGAAGTAAGTGGTCCTTGAAGTTCCCTCCAAGATCCCATCCGCCATCAAAACATTTTCTTGATCCATTTGCTGTGTCACCAGGTTCCTCTCCTAGTAATCCTAAATTTCCAGTTCAACAAGCATTTATTAAACACCCACTGTATGTCATATATGTGCTAATACTTGGATGCTTCCAAAGTATCTGAAATGAAACAATTCCTATCTTCAAGGGAACAACTTGTCCAGAGTTAATTAAAAATAAACATGTAAATATATATATATGAAATTTCCACACACATACAGTAGATGGCAGAAGGGAGAAAACAGATTTTAATGATGATGATGATGATGATGATGATGATGATGATGATGATGATGTTGATGATGATGTAGTGCCTTCTCCCTCTGGTACACCTTCTCCAACTTCCACTTGCCTTGATGGTCTGGATCCCCATAGGAAGGCTGATTATTGGGGTTCTAGGAATAATCCTAAATTCTTGAGCCTCCATTCATTAATCAATAAGCATCTATTAAATGCCCACAATGTAATAGACACTGTGTTAATCACTGGGGATTAAAAAGAAAAAAAGAAGCAAAACTAGGTTTTTATTCTGAGCTCCAAGCCTATCTCCCACTCCCTGCCCACAGTACAAGAATCCATCTTGAAGGATGAAGGATGCTCTCAGAAAAATCTGGAAAGACTTGCATGAGCTGATACAAAGGGAAATGTACTGGGTACAAAGTAGCAGCAAGATTGTAAGAAGATCAGCTGGTCATGATTTAGCTATTTTCAGTAATACAGTAATCCAAGACAACTCTGAAGGACAAAAGAGGTAAAATGCTATCCACCCCTAGAGAAAAAAACTGATAGTCTGATTACAGATTGAAGTTTTATTGGTTTTTCCTTGGGAGTCTTTTTTTTTTTGTCTATGGTTTCTTTCATACCATGACTATTATGTAAATGTTTTGCATGGCTACACATGTATAGCAAAGACAAAATTTCATTGGTTGGGGGAGGAAGGAAGAGAGAAAATTTGGGACTCAAAGTTTTAAAAATCAGTGTTAAGTGGCAGCTAGATAGTGCAGTGGATAAAGCACCAGCCCTGGAATCAGCACGACTTGAGTTCAAATGCGGCCTTAGATGCTTACATGAGACCTTGGGCAAGTCACTTTGATCCTATCGCCTTGCAAAGAAAAAAAAGAAAAATGTTTTAAAAATTTTATATGTATCAGGAGAAAAATAAAATAGTAAATAAAAAATTAATCTCCATCTTAATATTCCTATGGCAATTAATACACATGTCCAAAATTTAACTAATTTAAGCAGAGTGGAAATGATGCTAGTTTTGAATCCTACCTCTGCTCTGTAATACCCTTGTGACTGAATAAATCCCTTAATCTCTTAGTTTTCAGTTTCTTCAACTGTGAAATGAGGTCTCAGTCCTCAAGGAGATTAGAATCTAAGGGAGGGAAGGAGGGAAAGAATATGCAACAAACCTATGTAAAATAAGATATACAGACATATATAATGCATAGGAAATAATTAACAAATGGAAATGTATTTATTATTATCTTTTTTTCTTTTTCTTTTCTCTTTCTTTTTTTTTTTTTTTTTTGCAAGTGGCTTGCCCAAGGCCACACAGCTAGGTAATAAATAAATGTCTGAGGCCAGATTTGAACTCAGGTACTCCTGACTCCAGGGCCAGTGCTCTATCCACTACACCACCGAGCTGCCCCCTGTATTCCTCGTTATCAATCAATCTTTAGAACTCAATTAATTTTTAGAAATGGATTTACTGAAAAACTATAACAAGAACAGTAATTAGAAAACAATTTCTTCAAATCAGGGCACACTCTCCCCTCACATTCACAAGTCTCCTGGGGGAAAATGAGTTGAAATTTCAAGTACAATGGCCATGAGGTAAAGACTATGTGTGATCAAGTGGTGCCACCCAACTCCTGACCCCAGCAGTCCTTTTCTCCTTTTGAGAAGTTTTCCTGAGATTCCCCTTAAGTGTAACTTTCTGGTGAACTCTGATGATAAGGTGTTTTTCTAGAATCTACAATCATCACTTCTCTAAATCATCAGGGGTCACCATCTCTGAAGTTGTGCTCCTTGGGGGGCTATCTTCACTATATTTTGTAGGTGCTTCCCTTGTCATCATTCATTTTCATTCCAGGGACTAGACTCAAGCTGCCCTCCATGGTGCTTTCCTTTCTGAATATTCATTCCTGGGAGCTAAGATGGTGAAGAGAAGACAGGAAATTACCTGAGCTCTCCTCAGTTTCCCTCAGAACCAACATTAAATCAAACCTTTAAACAGATTCTGGAGTGACAGAAACCACAAAAAGATGGAGTGAAAAAAAATTCCAGTTTAGGCTTCTAGAAAGCTCTGTCTTACTTAGGTAAAAGGGGAGAGAAACCCAATGCAAACAGTGTCTGAGCAAGACAGGGAGAGGTTCTTACCACACAGATTAACAACCAAGGATCCTCGGTCCTGGTTCAGCAGACCAGTGGAAAGCCAGTTGTGAGACCTCCAGCCCCAATACAGAAGGCAAACCACCAGCCCAGGAAACCCAGCATAACAAGCTTGACTAGGTAGAGCAACCCCAGCAAAGTAGGCAAACTGCCAGCACCTGAGGCCTCAATGCAGAAAGCTAGTGACCAACCCCATGACCCCCAGCACAAGAAACTTAAGTCCCATGCCCCAAAGCAGAGCTCAGCACCAAAAGTCATGAAATAGGTTAAAAAAGAACAACAACAACCAAAAAAATGAACCAGAAAAGAGCCCTTACCATAGAAAACTACTACGGCAACAGGGAAAATCAAAACACAAACTCAGAAGAGGACAACAATGGCAAAATATAAGAAGCCTCAAAAGGAAAGGTGAATTGGACTCAAACCAAAATACCTTCTTGGAAGAGCTCAAAAAGAATTTTAAAAATCAAATAACAGGCACAGAGGATGGAGCATCGACCCTGGAGTCAGGAGGACCTAGCTGTGTGACCTTGGGTAAGTCACCTAACCCCATTGCCTTAAATAAAAATAATTTTTAAAAAACCAAATAACAGAGGTAGAAGAAAAACTGGGGAAAGAAATAACAGTTAGGGCAAGAAAGAGAGTCAGCAGCCTGGAAAAGGAAAAACAAAAACTGACTGAAGAAAATAGTTCCTTAAAAAATATAATTGGGGGCGGCTAGGTGGCGTAGTGGATAAAGCACTGGTCTTGGAGTCAGGAGTACCTGGGTTCAAATCTGGTCTCAGACACTTAATAATTACCTAGCTGTGTGGCCTTGAGCAAGCCACTTAACCCTATTTGCCTTGCAAACCCCCCCCCAAAAAAAAAAATATATATATATATATATATATATATATATATATATATATATATATATACTTGGGGAAAAAATGTAATTGGTCAAGTAGAAAAAAATTCCAATGAAGAAAACAATTCCTTATAAAGAAGAGTTGTCAAATGGAAAAAGAGAGATAAAAGTTCATGAAAGAAAATAATTCCTTAAAAATTGGAATGGGGGGCGGAGCCAAGATGGCAACAAGAAAGGATCACGTCTTAGTTGCTCTCTGATAAAACTTATAAACTAAGGACTCTAACTAAACTTTTGAGAGACAGAACCCACAGAGGGACCCAGTGAGGCAGCTCTCCTACTCAAGGTAACCTGGAAAAGAGCAGAAAGGCTCTGCTCCCCAGGGTCGGAGGGGCGGCCCGCCAGAGGGGTGGCCCACCAGAGCCAAAGAACTTCAGCCTCCCGGAGGCAGCCCCAGGGCGCTAGGAGCCGCAGCTCACAGCAGTGGGGGAGTCTCCTGAGCTGCACCCCAAGGAGCATCGGGCACAAAGTGGGGGAAGAGGGGGGACCTCTGCGAGAGTGAGCACGTGGAGCCCAACCCTCAGGGCACACAGCAGCCCAGATCCTGAAACAGAAACAGGCAGAGCTGGTAAGCAGGAGCCCCCAGGGCATGAGCCCCTTGAGCTGAGGGAAGGGAGTGAAGAGAGAGAGACTGCCAAGCTCTGTCCTCTGCCCCTGGAACAGGACTCTGGGGCTCTGACCACATTCAGATCCTGATCGCAGTCTAGGCCCCCCCATAGAACAGCAGGGCCCCCCACCTCAGCCCCGTGACAGAGGGGGGCGCTTATGGTCATTCACAGACCAGGAGGGAGGACAGAGCCTCATACACTGAAACCCTTGTGGGAGTGTCCCAAAAGCTCAGGAAACACCCCAAAACCAGGCCCAGGCTGGGAAAATGAGCAAGCAGAGAAACAAGAGGAACACCATTGAGAAATATTTTGCAAATGAGCCCAAGAAGGATCAAAATACTCAGTCTGAAGATGGGGAAGCACAAGCTCCTGCATCTAAAGACTCCAAGAAAAACAGAAATTGGACTCAGGCTATGACAGAGCTCAAAAAAAAGACTTTGAAAATCAAATGAGGGAGTTAGAAGAAAAACTGGGAAAGGAAATGAGAGAGATGCAGGAAAAACATGAAAATGAAGTCAGCAGCTTAGTCAAGGAAATCCAAAAAAATGCTGAAGAAAATAGCATGCTAAAAACCAGCTTAGGTCAAATGGATAAAACAGTTCAAAAAGTTATTGAGGAGAAGAATGCCTTAAAAAGCAAAATTGGCCAGATGGAAAAAGAGATAAGAAAACTCTGAGGAGAACAAATCCTTCAGACAAAGAATAAAATTCAGGGAGATTGATGAATCTACCAGAAATCAGGAATCAATACTTCAAAACCAAAGAAAATGTGAAATATCTCATTGAAAAAGCAACTGATATGGAAAACAGACTTAGGAAAGATAATTTAAAAATTATTGGAATACCTGAAAGTCATGATCAGGAAAAAAGCCTTGACATAATTTTCAAAGAATTACTACAGGAAAATTGCCCTGATATTCTAGAAGCAGAGGGCAAAATAGAAATTGAGAGAATCCACCGATCCCCCCGAGAAAGAGATCCCAAAAAACTAACCCCTAGGAATATTATAGCCAAGTCCCAGAACTCCCAAGTCAAAGAGAAAATATTACAAACAGCCAGAAGGACACAGTTCAAATATCGTGGAGCTGCAGTCAGGATCACACAGGACTGCTAGCAACTACATTGGAAGCTCATAGGGCTTGGAATATAATATACCGGAAGGCAAAAGAGCTTAGAATGCAGCCAAAAATGAACTACCCAGCAAGGCTGAATGTCCTCTTCCAGGGAAAAAAATGGACTTTCAATGAACCAGGGGAACTTCAAATGTTCCTTTTGGAATGGCCAGAGCTGAACAGAAGGTTTGATCTTCAGATACAGGACTCAGGTGAAGCATAGAGATTGGAGGAAAAGGGGAAAATATGAGGGACTTAATGATGATGAACTGCATGTATTCCTGCATAGAAAAATGACACTGATAATACTCACATGAACTTTCTCAGCTAATAGAGCAGGTAGAGGGAGCTTTTATAGTCGAAGCACAGGAGAAAGCTGAATTCGAAGATAAAATATGGTATAAAAATGGAGTCAATAGAAAAAAATGGAAACGTAATGAGAGAAAGAAAAAGGAGAGGGGGAATAGGCCAAGATATTTCATATAATAAGATTTTTCTTCATTACAATGAGCTATTGCAATGATATGGAAGGGGGGAAGGCAAGGGGGAATGAGGGAATCTTCACTCTCATCACAGGAGGCTGGGAGAGGAAACAGCATATATACTCAATGGGGTATAGACATCTGGAGTAAGAAGGAGGGGGGAGCAGGGGGAAGAGGGTATGTGAGTGACGGAGGAGAGGATGGACCATGGTGGGGAGTGGTCAGATATAACACATTTCCTTTTTTACTTCTTGCAAGGGGCTGGGATTGGAAGGCCTGTCCAGGACCATAGGGCCAGGTGGATGCTGGGCCTAAGGGGTGGTATGGGGGCTCAGGGCCTCTTGGCCCCAGGACCAGGGATCTGTCTGCTGCACCACTCAGCGACCCTACAGCAGAGTCAGAGTGAAAGGAGAGAGAAAATATAGTACATGGTAGTGGAGAAATATGAAAGGAGGGAGTTGCGATCAGCAATGGCAACAGTGGAAAAATATGGAAGTAACTTTTTCAATGGACTTACCATAAAGAATGTGATCTACCCATGACAGAGTTGTTGATGTTGGAACAAAGACTGAAGCACATTTTTTATTATTATTATTTGGGGGAGGATGCAGGGCAAATGGGGCTGGGTGGCCTGCCTGGGGCCACATAGCAGGGTGATCTTTGGGTGTCTTGA
This sequence comes from Macrotis lagotis, assembly GCF_037893015.1. NCBI lineage: Eukaryota > Metazoa > Chordata > Mammalia > Peramelemorphia > Peramelidae > Macrotis > Macrotis lagotis. The sequence continues at coordinate 31,055,561 of NC_133660.1, forward strand.
GGCCGGATTTGGACCCGGGTGCTCCTGGCTCAAAGGCCAATGCTCTGTCTGCCACCCAGCCACCCCTACTATTATTACTATTTTATTTTATTTTGGGTCTTTTTTTTTCTTCTTTTTGGTTTTTGCAGGGCAGTGGGGATTGAGTGGCTTGCATGTCACATGGCTGGGTGATTGTTGGGTCTACAGGGCTGGATGAGGGCTCAGGTGCTCATGGCTCCAGGGCTGGTGCTTCATCCATTGCACTACCTGGACATACCTACAATTATTACTATTTTTTTATTTTAATTTTTTTCTCCCCCCTTTACTTTATCGCTCAAGCAAGTCTATATTCATGGGGGGGAGGGGGTATTTAATTTACTCTTAAACAAGAATATTTTATTGATGTAAAAAAATTGTACAAAAATTGGAATTGGGTAAGTGGGAGTTAATGACCCTGTACATCAAGAATCAGTCCATCAAAACCAGAAGAATGAAAAAGTGGAAGAAAATGTAAAATACCTCATTGGAAAAACAACTAACCTGGAAAATAGATTGAGGAGAGATCATTTAAAAATTACTGGATCAACTGAAAGCCATGATCAAAAAAAGAACATGGACAGTATCTTTCAAGAAATTATCAAGGGAAAAATTGCCCTGATAGCCTAGAACCAGAAGGTAAAATAATCATTGAAAGAATCCACTGATCACCTCCAAAAAGGGATCCCAAAATGAAAACTCTAAATCCCAGAATTAACAGTCAAGGAGAAAATGCTATACGCAGTCAAAATAAAACAATTCAACTTTCAAGGAGCCACAGTCAGGATTTCACAGGCCTTAACAACTTCTACACTGAAGCATCAAAGGGTTTGGAATAGGATATTCTGGAAGGGATAGAATCTTAGACTACAGGGAAGAATCAATTACTAAGCAAAATTGAGTATAATTCAGGGGGAAAGATAAACATTCAATGAAATAGGGAACTTTCCAGCTTTCCTGATGAAAAGACCAGAACTGATCAGAAAACCTGATCTTTAATACAAGACTCAGGAGAAGCAAAAAAAAAAAAAAAAAAAAAAAAGTAAATAGGAAAGAAAAAGTTATTCAATAAGATTAAACTGTTTACATCCCTACAGAGAACAATACTTATAACTCTTGAGATCTCTCTCTTAGGACAGTTAAAAGGAATATACATAGTCAGATGGTGAGGGTGTAAATTGATTTTTATGTGATGATATAAATAAAATTAAGAGGTGAAAAAAGAATTTTACTGAGAGAAGAGGAAATGGGATGGAGAATAAGGTAAATTATATCATATGATGAGTCACAAAAGACCTGTTACAGTAGAGGGAAAGAAGGAAGGGAGTGAGAATTGTTTGAACTTACTCTCTGTTATCTTTTCTTTTTGTAAGGCAATGGGATTAAGTGATTTGTCCAGTATCACACAGCTAGGTAATTATTACATGTCTGAGGCTGGATTTGAACTCAGGTTCTCCTGACGCCAAGGCCAGTGCTCTATCCACTGTGTCACCTAGCTGCCCCAGTTTGAATTTATTTTCAAAAAATATGGTTCAAAGATGGAATAACATACAGACTCAGTAGGGTCTAGAAATTTATCTTACCCTTTAAAGAAGTAGAAGAAGAAAGGAAAAAGATAAGGGAGGGGCATTGATAGAAGAGAGGGCAGATTGAGGGAGACTATAGTTGAAAGCAAACACTGGTGAGGAGGGATAGGGTAAAGAGAGAGAAAAGAATAATCATGGGGGGGAATAGGATGGAGAGAAATACATAGTTAGGAATCATAACTATGAATGTGAATATGATGAACAATTCCATAAAATGGAAACAGATAGCAGACTGGATTAAAAACTAGAATTCTTCCATATGTTATTTACAAGAAAGACTTTGAAGCATAGAGATATACTCAAAGTAAAGATAAAATATTGGAGCAGAATATATTACACATCAACTGAAATATAAAAAATAAAAGCAGAGGTAGAAGTTCTGATCTCAGACAAAGCAAAAGAAAAAAATAGGTCTAATTTAAAGAGATAAGGAAGGAAATCACATCTTAGATGCACCAAGTGGTACAGAATCCAAATTCTGAGAAGTTAAGAGTTACAGGAAGAAACAGAGAGCAAAGCTATACTAGTCAGGGTTCTCAACATCCCCCTCTCAGAACTAGATAAATCTAACCACCAAAAAACAATAAAGTTAAGGAAGTGAATCAAATTGTAGAAAAGATAGATATGATAGATTTCTGGAGAAAATTGAATGGGAGTAGAAAGTAATATATTTTTTCTCAGTGGTACATGACACCTACACAAAAAATTGCAATGTATTAGTGTATTAAAACTACATAATTAAATGTAGAAAGGCAGAAATATTAAATGCATCCTTTTCAGAGCATGATACAATTTTTAAAATTCTGTGTAATAAAGAATCATGAAAAGATAGACTAAAAACTACTGGAAACTAAATAACCCAATCCTAAAGAATGAGCGGGTCAAACAACAGATCATAGAAACAATCATTAATTTCATCAAAGAGAATGACAATACTGAGACAACATAACAAAATTTATCAAATACATCCAGAAGAGTTCTTAATAGAATATTTATATCTCTAAATGCTAAAAAAAGATAGAAAACTAAAAAAAATAGAAAAAGAACAAATAAAAATTCCCCATAAAATACCAAATTAAAAATTCTAAAATCAAAGAAGAGAGAATTAAAATTGAAATAAGAAAATCTATTGAATGAATAAGTAAATTTTTAAATGGTTTTATGAAAAAACTAATAAGATAGATGAACCCTTACTTAATTTGATTTTTAAAAAGAATGAAGAAAATCATATTACCAGTATGAAAAAATGAAGAGCAAATTCACCATCAATGAAGAGGAAATTAATGCAAAAATTAGGAGGTATTCTGCCCAATTGTATGCTAATAAATCTATCAAATTAAAGTGAATACCAAAATATAAATTTCCTAGATTAATAGAAAAGGAAACACAATATTTACATGAACCCATTTTGGAAAAAAAGAAAGTGAGCAAGCCAACAATGAACACCCTAAGAAAAAAAAATCTCCAGGGTCAGATGTATTTACAAGTGAATTTTACTGGACATTTTTAAGAACAATTCATCTAATATTTTTTACATTGATTAAAGGACTTTCCCTTATCTTAATGTGTACATTATGTGACTGAATAAACTTTTTTTAAAACATAAATAACACAATAAGATCTTGTATTCCTAATGCCTTTCAGTCAATTTTTTTTTAGGTTTTTTTGCAAGGTAAATGGGGTTAAGTGGCTTGCCCAAGGCCACACAGCTAAGTAATTACTAAGTGTCTGAGACCAGATTTGAACCCAGGTATTCCTGACTCCAAGGCTGGTGCTTTATCCACTACACCACCTAGCCACCCTCTTTCAGTCAATTTTGAGACTAAAGATGTGGTCTCCTATACAAAATTATTTGTGACAGGATTTTTGTTGTCTTTTTCTTCTTTTCTTTTTTATGATCATGATTTTTGGTTTATTTATTTTATATTATCACAATAATCTTGTTGTGAGAGTAAACATAACCCCCCCCAAAAAAATAGAGAAACCTCAAGAATAGTAAGAGAGGAAAAAAAGTGTACTTCAGTCTGTGTTCAAATTCCAACAATTCTGTCTCTCAGATGAGTTGCCTTCTTTATCATAAGTCCACCAGAGAAGTTGCTTCAATATTTTTCCCACAGTCATTATCACCAGCTGCATTTCCCTCCACTCTATTCCTCCCCACTCTCATTTATTCTATTCTCTCTCTCCTTTCACCCTGTCCCTGCTCAGAAGTGTGTTGTATCTCAGTACCCTCTCCCACAATCTTCCCTCTCTTCTATCACCTACTCCCTCCTTCCCTCCCCCATTCTCCCTTATTCCATCCTTTTCTTCTCATTTTTTCTCCAGGGTAAGAAAGATTTCTATATCCTATTAAGTATGTATGTTATTTTCTCTCTGAATCAATTTTGATGAGATTGAAGGCTAACCCATTCTCCCTCAACCTTCCCCCATTCCATTCCAATGAAAAAGCTTTCTCTTGACTCTTTTATGTGAAATATCTTAACCTCTTCTTCCTCTCTTTTCCCTTCCTCCCAGTACTTCCCTTTATCACTCATTGATTGTATCTTTTTACTATATTATACCATTATATTGGGCTCCTTCCTGTGCCTTGTCTATACATGTTCCTTCTAACTGTTCTTTTAAATGAGAAAGTTCATGAGTTATCAGTATCTTCTTCCCATGCAGGAAGACAAACAGTTCGATATCATTAAGTTCCTCATAGTTAGTCCTTCTCTTCCACTCCCTCTATGGTTCACCAGAGTCCTGTACTTGGAGATCAAACTTTCTGTTAAGCTCTGGTTGTTTCAATAGGAAAGTTTGAAAGTCCCCTATTTCACTGAAAGTCCTTCTTTTTCCCTGAAAGAGGATGTTCAGTTTTGCTGGATAGTTGATTCTCAGTTGTAAACCAAGATCTTTTGTCTTCTGAAATATCATATCCCAAACCCTACAAGCCCTTAATGTAGATGCTGCTAGATCCTGTGTAATCCTGACTATAGAGCCATGGTAATTGAATTGTTTGTTTCTGGCAGCTTTTAGTATTTTCTCTTTGACTTGAGAGTTTGGGAATTTAGCTATAATATTACTGGGAGTTTTTCTTTTGGGAATTCCCTCAATTTCTATTTTACCTTTGGCTTCTAGGATCTCAGGGCAATTTTACTGTATTATGTCTTGAAAAATGAAGTCTAGGCTCTTTTCCTGGTCATGATTTTCAGGTAGTCCAATAATTTTTAAATTATCTCTTCTGGATCTGTTTTCAAGGTCAGTTGTTTTTCCAATGAGATATCTTGCATTTTCTTATAATTTTTGGTTCTTTTGGTATTATTTGGTATTATTATATATTATTTATTCCTGTCATCAACTTCCTTTAGTTCCATTCTACATTTGAGGATGTTATTTTCTTCAGAGAGTTTTTTTAATCTCCTTTTCCAGCTGGCCAATTCTGCTTGGTAAGGCATTCTTCTCCTCATTTGCCTTTTGTTTTGCTTTTTCCATTTGGTCTAAACTGGCTTTTAACATTTTATTTTCTTCAGTATTTTTTGTATTTCTTTCACCAAGCTGCTGATTTGGTTTTCATGATTTATCTGTATCACTCTCATTTCTCCTCCCAATTTTTCCTCTACCTCCCTTAATTGCTTTTCAAAGTCTTTTTTGAGCTCATCCATAGCCAGAGACCATTTTCCATTTCTCTTGGAGATTTGGATACAGAAGCTTCAACTTTGTCATGTTCTGAGTGTGTATTTTGATCCTCCATGGAATCAAAGTAATTTTCTATGGTCAGATTCTTCTTTTTCTGTTGTTTGCTCATTTCATCAGATTATAATTGATTTACCTCAGTCCCAAGGCTTTGGGGTTTTTGGGGGGACATCCCACAGGGACCTTAATTCCTCCAAGGTCTTATGAGAGGCTCTTACTGCTCTTTTGCCTCTGCTCTGGTGTGTGACCACAGGCCCTCTCCTCTGTCCTGGAGCCATGAAGAGGGTCCCTGCTCTTCTCTGGTAGTATGGGGGGCTCAGATTGCAATCTGGATCTGAGTGTGGCAGAGTCCTGCCCCAGGGAGAGCAAATAGATATCTGCAGCCTCCCTAGACCCCCCCTTACCATCTGTGGACTGGGAGCTCTGGAAGTGCTGGGTGCCTCCACTGATTCTCACTGCAAGTTCTCACCACTGGGCTACTTGGAGACCGGCACTGTGCTCTGCACTCACTCTGGTGTGACAGAGTTCTCTCACCACCCCTTCAAGCTTTTCCTGGTGATTCCTTGGCCAAGATGTCTGAAAACCACCCCCTCTGCCACAGACTCAGGTGCCCCCAGGCACCTAGGCACCCCATGGGCTATTCCTGGAAAGTTGGAACTGGTTTGCTCCAGCCCACCCACACTGCAGCTCTTTCCAGTGCCTGGTCCTGGTGAAATAGACCTTTCCTGTGTATCTTCTAGGTTCTCTTAGACTGGGAAATTGTATCACTCGATCTTTCTGTGGGTTCTGCCCCTTTAAATTTTGGCTAGAATCATAATTTGAGAGTTTTTGGAGTTCTTTGGGGCATGAGTTTCTGGGAATTCCTGCCTTCATCCTGCCATCTTGGCTCTACCCCAACTTAATACTGTTTTTTAAGCTATTTGAAAAAATAGGAGAAGAAGGTGTCCTGATAAATTCTTTTTTTTTTACATAAATATAATGCTGATACCTAAACCAGGAAGAGCCAAAACCAAGAAAGAAAATTATAGATCAATTTCCCTAGTGAATATTGATGTAGAAAAATATTAGCAAAGAGATCACAGTAATCTATGACCAGGATAATATATTAGGACCAGGTGGAATATATTCCAGGAATTCAAGGTTGGTTCAATATTAGAAAACCTACCAATAAAACTGACCATATCAATAATGAAACTAACAGAAATCATATTATTACATCAATAGATGCAGAAAAAGCTTTTGATAAAATACAGTTCCCATTCCTATTAAAAATACTAGGAAGAATAAGAATAAATAGAATTTTCCTTAAAATTATAAGTAGTAACTATTAAAAATCATCAGAAAGTGTTATTTGTAATGCAGATAAGCTAGAAATTCCAAGAATCAGAGGTAAGGATCCACATCTAAAAGAAACCATTAAAGCCACTGGACCAAGTCTTGTCATTTTATAGTTTTATAGTCCAGGTGATAGGAGTGTGATGAGTCACAACTAGGATTCAGATCCAGGTCCTTGATCCTGGTCCAGATCCATATCATCATTATTTTCACTCTGCTTAAAGCAACTCAATTTTAGATATGTTTTGTAGGATTTGCCAGAGGAGCATCTTGTGTTATAGATGATGGGACATGCCATTCTGGAGCTCAGAGGAGAGATCAGAGCTAAAGATATTCATTTAAAGTCAATCACATAGAAGGGAAAAAGTGAAGTCAATGGAGGAAACCTGGGGAAAGAATCTTAGATTTCCTATAGGTACTGAGAAAGAATCATTGAGATAAGGAATTCTGATAGGAGACAAAAAAAGTGGCTAAGTATGTGATAGTATAGCAGCTGGCTACTTGGGTTCAATTCTGCCTATGATGAATCATTATTCACACTGGGAAAGTATGGGTAAAAATAAAACAACAATTTATTAAAAAGGTTACCCAACATAATAAGGGCTAGAGGGAGAGAGAGAGATAAAAGAACAGCCAAGCAGCCTTGGCTGGGCCATTGTCAGAGAAGACTGTAGGCCCTGGAGTCCCATTGCCTTGCAAACATATAAAAACAAACAAAAAAAAATGGATTACATTTATCTCTGTTACAATCATAATTCTCTGCTTCAAGTCAATTTACATCTCAAGAGTCAATTTACATCTCCACCCAAATTCTTTCTGTTACATTCAAATTCTCTTCATCTTCCTCTGCATCAACAGTGGCTGCTACCTACCTCCTGACACAGAAGTGAAGAACTCTGGGTTCAGGGACTCACTTTTTGTGGAACTGACCAGTGTGGGAATTTGCTTTGACCATGCATTTTCTTTACAACCAAAAGAGGGGTTGCCCAGGTGGAGACTTCAGACAAAGTTGAAGTCATTCCCCATCCTATAAAATATCTGAGTGTTCAATAGCTCAATTGCATATGAAGAAGCAAGGCAGTCAATGAACTTACCTTTAGGACAAACATGGCATTCACACTTTTCCCCCATTAAGTCATCCTCCTAATATCCCCCAAAGACTAAAATCAATGGAACTGAAGACTAAAATTGATTACTCCTAAGGTAGGATGGTGAGTCTTGACAGAGGAAGGGGTTTTTGAATCAGAGAGAATTGTCAAATAGGAGAAGTAATAATTCTCCCAACTGAAGGTGACAGGCCGTATCAGAGTTGAAGTTCTGGGGGGAATCAAAGGGCAGAGCCTCTACAAGATACTAAACTCAGGGTCATTGTCAACTTAAAGAACTTGGTAACACTCTACCCAGTCAATTGAAGGAAGGTAAGAATGCACCTTCTCAAGGAAGATCAAGCCCCCAGGACTCTACAGTACATTGGCCACCCTTTTGGAGACCCAACTTGCCAATGTCAGTGTGAGTTGGGTAAGTCAACCTCAGGATATTGTACAAGAGTTTTCTTTTTTTAATTGGAGGAAAGAGAGGGAGAAAAGATAGAGACTTCCCCTGACTCAAAAAGATGATAATAATAGTGAGAAGAAAAGCAAGGCCAGAAGGAATCACAAATCAGCAAAACAGTTTTGAAAGCTACATGTTGAATTTATTATGTACTTAAAAAAAAACTCTACATAAGAGAGATTTGCAATTTCAAGTACAATCCTCTCCTTCTGTTCCACATGAATGCAGTAATGCTAATTTTATTTGATGTTTGTGAAACTCAGAATATAAAAAGAAAAGAGATAAATATGGATAATATCTTTCCAGTAATCCCAGGGGATCATTTAGCTGCCTAATCCAAGGACAGCCTAAGCTTAGCTGCCCAGGGAAAGATTGTGAGTGGCCTGTCCAGGACACTGGACAACGCCCCAGCTCCTAATAGCTATTCCCAGTCAACAGCACCAAGTACATGAACAGCAGTTGTAGTACACCTTCTTTTCTCCCATTTACTGCCAGCATGAGGGGAAAAAAACCAAAACCCTTCTTTTGGAATACAAGAGATAATCTTCCAATTGGTTTTCCAGCCAGGCTTTTCAAGTTTACCAAAAACCACAAGTCCTCTGGCTCAAAGCCACAAAGCATTCTGCCATGTTCTCCAATATGAAAGGAGCATTGAGAGAAAGCAGAAATTGAGTTGGTCAGACATCCCATCCCTTCTACCCATCAAATCAGTATGCCCTTTCATTTTGGTTACCATTCCCATTCCCATTCCATTTCATTTCTTTGAACTTATTAAGCAATCTCCTTTTTTTGCATTGTCTTAATTTCTAGACAGATTCTACCTTTCTGCTGTACCTAGAGGACCTTATAATAAAGGATAAAATAGAAAAGGAAAGGAAAAAGCCACCAAACTAACCATAGCTAGAACATTTAGAAAATCTGAAAGTATATTCAATCCGCCACGGTCAAAGTCCCCCCTCTTCTCTGAAAGAAAGTTTTCTCAACTCTTCTCCAGGGTCATGCTTTCATTATAGCATTTTTATATGAAACCATTAAAAACTTTAAAAGACTACATAAATCATTATATTTATCATCATTAGTGTTATTATTATTAATTGTTCTTTCCTTTGGCATCCCCTCTTTTTTATGGAGAGAAATAATTATTAATAACCATTTATGGAGAAGATTTCAGTTAATTTTCCCCCATCCAATTTCCATGTTGAAAGCTCAGCTTTTGAAGGATATAACTGACTTCTGCCAAAAATTACCCCACCTAAGACCATCTTATCTTAGTGAATTCCTGCCTATTCCTCTCACTTCTCAGGTTTGGGTGGGGATATATTCTTTGATTAAATTGCCCAAGTCTGGGGGTGATTTGGAACAAATGATATTATCAAAGTCACATCCCTCAACCCCTCATTAGAATAGATTCACATATCATTACAATGTTCATTCTCTCTAATTTCTTGCTAATCAGAGTCAATTGTCATCCTCAGAAACAAGGGAACATAAGAGTTGAGTGGATTCCACAAAGGGGCATTGGCATTTGAGAGTATTACTGGCCCCTATTACTAATAATATGTTAGCATTCTCCATCAAATTTTTAATTACCCAGAAATACTGTCTCTCAAATTTTTCAAACACCAAACTACTTTTTCTTTAATGGTTTCTGCTTTAGCTTGCAGTCTCTCTATCCTGAATCCAGTGGTGGCTGGCATTGGAATCAGGACAGGAATTCAAATCCAACATCAGCTATTTGTCATTTATTAGTTGTGTGATCTTGGGCAAGTCATTTAACCCTGACTGCCTCACATCCAGGGCCATCTCCAGTCAACCTGATTTATATCTGGTCACTGGACTCAGATGACTCTGGAGGAGAAAGTGAGGCTAGTGACAAGCCCCCTCATTCAAATCCAATTCATATACTTGTCATGGCATCATCTCCCCGATGTTATGGTCTTCTTCAAGAATGAAGGATACACATTATCACATTTGGGGAATATAGTGTCCTCAAAGGAATCAGTGAAGATCAGTGCAGGTCAGCCTCCCATTGCAGAAACCTTTTTCTGCAGACCAATGAGACACACAGGTCTGGACAATGAGTCCACCCCCTTTTTTTTTCTATTTCTCTGCTCCCCATTCACAATGAATCTGAAATTCAGTGCTCATCAAACATTCGTTCCATTCAAAGAATCAAACCACTAGTCAATTCAGTATGGAAATGGACCTTTGGAATAAGGGGTCTTGATGATCTATGAAGTCCACCATTTGAGGATCTGACTTGCAGACAATGGAAGCATATGATAAAAACCTCATCATGAAACAAATTTGGATATACCATAGGTCCAAATATTTCCTTTATCTGTCAAATGAGGGAGGTGGTCTAGATAATCCCAGAGGTTTATTCCACTTCTAAATCTATGATCCCATGAAACATAAATAAATATAGAGTCTCTGAAATCACAGTCTAAGAGTTCTGAGTCCATCCCAACTCATGATATAAGCATTATCCAAGAGCTCTCCCAGGTATGTCAGACCATAGGCTTAACACTAGTTAATGTTCACAGCTGGCAAAAACAATTAGGAAGCTCATGACTTGGCTTTTGTTTTAATGAAAGGGCTTTTTATTATTATCTCTCATAAATGAAAGTGTTGACTGAGCTTTATTGTCTCCTTTGAAATGCAAGATTCCCACAATCCAAACTTTCATGATGTCACCTTATTCAGACAAAACACCTAATTAAGATGGGTTTTATTTAAAGGATGGGGGTGAGGGGAGGGGGAATAATTTCTAGACCAGAAAGAAAATCGGCTCTGTATTTAGAAGATCCAAGTTCAAATCTTTCCTATTAACCAAGTGACCTTGAACAAATCACTTAATGTCTGTGGGACTCAGTTTCCTCTTCTGTAAAGTGAGAGAGAGGAGGGTTTTTGAGCCCCTCCCAGTCCTAAATCTAGCAGCCCAGGCTTAGATGAGTGGTCACACATATGGAATCAATTACTCAAACAATCATTTCTTTGAACTTCTTGTATTCTAGTGGAACCAACAGGAGGCTGGATTTTAGCTCTCACTTGTGTATCTTGAACAAATGACCTGAATGCTGTGGGCCTCAGTTTCCTCTTTGGATTTAAGAAGGAAGATCAACACGGAAGTGTGCCTTCAAAACATGCATTTCCTTTGAGCTTAGAGGTTAAATGATTGCTAAATTTGTTTTTCTGCATCAGTCAACCAAGGCTTTAAAAGTTTTCATCTCTCTATCAGTCACAAAGGTTGGAAGACCAAAGATAGACACTACAACGGTCTTAGAGTCCAGAGTTCGAACCCAGGACTTGTGACCCGTCACTTAGCAGCCATGTGAACCTGTGGGCAAGTTACCTAATCTTCCTGATCCTATTTTCCTTTCTGCCCTCTCTCCTTCAAGGTAATATTGAGATGAAAGTGTGTTCTAATGTATGAGTTTTATAAATTTGTCATTTGTAAAGCATTCAATGAGCTGGAAAGAAATATAATGGCCATCCGTCACTAGATCAACAGGCTTTTATTTAGTATTAATGTGGGGCTGGGCCTTGCAAGTACAGGGGTGATCACTGCAAACAGTCCCTGCCCTCATGGAGATGGCATTCTAATGGGAGAGACAAGGGGTGTGTGTGGATATGTGGGTATGGAGAGAGTGAGAGACAGAGAGAGAGAGGAGACAGAGACAGAGTGATAGAGAGAGAGAAAGAGAGACAGAGAGACAGCGACAGAGACAGAGAGACAGAGAGAGACAGAGACAAAGATAGAGACAGAGAGAGACAGAGAGAGAGCAAGAGAAAGGAGATAGAGACAGAGAGACAGTGATAGAGAAAGAGAGAGACAAAGAGACAGAGACAGAGAGACAGGGACAGAGACAGAGAGACAGAGAGACAGAGACAAAGATAGAGACAGAGACAGAGACAGAGAGAGAGAGAGAGAGAGAGAGAGAGAGAGAGAGAGAGAGAGAGAGAGAGAGCATTTCAATCCAAGGGAGTTTGGGAAAGGGGACATTCACAGTCCATCAGGAAAGGCTTTCTCTATGTGATGCTTGTGTTTATTATCTTTGAAGGGAGAGAGCAATTCTGTGTGATGGGAGCTGAGGAGGCAGAGCACACCAGGCCATGCAAAGGTACAAAAAGGAAAGACACAGTTCATGTATGAAGACCTGAAAGGAAGCCAGTTTGACTGAAGTGAAAAGAGGGAGAAACGTAAGAGGAGGCTCGAAACCTGGCAGTTCTCCTACTACCTCTCACTACTTTCATGATCCTTCAATGAGCCAGTTCACATCCTTGCTGCCTCAGTTTCTCAATGCTCTTGGATGAGATGATCAGAACTTTCCTTTCAGCTATAAATCCTATATAAATGGTGGGGGTCATTCTCATTCCTCAGAAGAGCTGATGCCTTAGGCTTTGGCCAGGTTCTAAGACAAAGCTTTAGGAGTACAATGGTCTACTTATGCAACACTTTCCTCTTGTTATTGTCGAGTTGAGTCAGACTCGGTTTCTTGGCAGAGCTACTGGACCGATTCGACATTTAAGGCAAATGGAGGTTAAATGACTTGCCCAGGGTCACATATTTAGAAGTGCCTGAGACAGGATTTGAACTTGGATCTTCCTCACTCCACATCTACTTGCCTCATACTGTACTCTACAGAGAACAAATACTACTTTTCTGGATTTAAAACGTAAAACTTGGGAAATGGGCAGACAAAGAAAGCCTAGCCCTTCATAAATTAATGTTTTTAGTGGCATCCCACCATTACCACCCCATTCCCATGTCCTTCATTATGGATTACAAGGGCCAATAAGTTGTATTCTGCTAATATCTGGAATAGTCATAACTCCCATCAGAAGAGGAACCCTTTGACCAGACTCAACCGTAAAGGAACTTTCTTTCCTTCCCACCTCCCCTGGAAAAGACATAATGGCAAATTCAGCTAATTGTTCATTATGTACCAACCAAGAGACAGGGGAAGCCTGGTAGATGCCCATAAATCACACTTACTCAAACTCTGGAAAACACAAGGAATTTTTCTTTTCAGTTCCAATCCCTGCACATGGTGCTTTTTTCCAGTACAGGGCAGCCTTTGTCCCTTCCTCTCAAGGGAAATGGGAAGGTGTGAATATGTGACTCTTGTATTAGGTCACTTCATATTTAAGAGACAGGTTCTTGAAAACTTAAGGCACCTAAAATCCTACCCCAAACCATACCCCCCTCAGACCTTTCTTCTTAGCCTTCAGCACCTGAAAAATGGAGAGTCTACCTAAGTGGTTACAAGATCTTAAATCTTGTTTTAAATATACCATCTTGAAGGAGGGGGGAAGTTGGGGGTACTCAGAGAGGTTTCATTCAGCATCCAAAGGCAGACCCCCATTAGCATTTTTATCCCCCTCCTTCCAGCTTCTGAAACCTGCCACCTTTATTCTCAGTGTCCATTCTTCTCTACTGAATTCTAGTCTGTTGATTCTTTCCTGATCTTAGAGGAAAGATTAACAGAGATAATCAAAGCAGTTCATTCTCCAGGGAATATTAAGAGACCAGAATCATCAGACATTCAGCTTTTGGAGCCTATAGGAAAATCTGGTAGATGCATCTGGTAGCTGTAGCAGCCAATCCATCCCTGGGAAGTGATGTAAGTCATTCTTACTTTGGGTCATAGTTTGACTCCATTCTCTCCAGAATCTCTTCTCCATTGGAAGAGAGTGGGTTCCAGGCCTGGGAGATATTTGTACTTCAGATGTTACCATATCTTCCCAGTAGAGATCCTTTTGTTTTTTCCATTGATTTTCAGCTATACCAAAGAAATATCAACTGGTTTACGATGATATTGGGGGGAATCAACTTTGGGGGGATGGGACCAGATATAGCTTATGAGAAACAGAATTGGAAAGGTACCCTGCAACTCCTCAAGGTCACGCCTGGACCTCCGAAGAGGGAAGTCCTCAGTCTCATTCTGGAAACATGATCTACCAGCCTGGCTGGGAGAGTTGTTAGTTTGTCTTTTGTTCTTGAAGAAGACCATGACATAAGGGAGGTGATGCTATGACATGCAAGTAAACTCAGAGACAAAATGGTTCCCATAAATACAGCCTAAAGAATCAGTATTGCCTAAAAGCAATGAGGAGCCCTAAATGTAACTGAGTATATTAGAAACCCAGTCCTCCCTATTGGATTATAGACCATGAATAAGAAGCAAGGCACTGTCTTAGCCAATCTTTTTATCATCCCTAATACCTAAATACTAATAATTAAATGTGTTTATTAAGACAAGTATGTAACAAGCATTAGGGATATTTGGATATTCAGTTGCATTCCTAAAGTCACAGATTTATATGGAGATCATCTAATTCACTCATTATCTTTTTTTTTTTTTATCCAACAAGTGAGGAAACCAAGGACCAGAGTTTATGTGCCTTGCTGGGGGTCACATGGGTAGCAAATTACTTTCCATTACTTTCACTCTGAAGTCAAATCCTACCTTTAACAAAGTTACTCCCTATGTGACTTTATTCTACCAGAGATGGGGAACTGGTGTTGCCAACACAACTGCAGGTGGGACTTGGAATTCAATAAATCTAGTAGCTTTTTAGGAATGAATTAATTAAATATTTGACCAAATATAGCCTGAGAATGATGCTATAAATGCAGAAAAATGTTCTCTACCCCCTGTGCTAGACCCTTAATCCCCTGGGTCTGGCTGTTTTCATCTATAAAATGAGATTGTTGTAGTTCATCCTTCCTTCTCCAAGAGGACCAGTGACATCAAGAAGGTGATGCCTTAACTTGCAAGTGTATTGGATTCAAATAAAGCAGAGCTGCACAAAGTCATCAACCTCAGTCCTCAGAATCCTCAGAGTCCAGTGGCAAGTCATAGGTCTGGATGTCTGGAGCTGGTCCCAGATGCAGTGGGAGCCCTTGGCCTTTTTAAGCTAGGGTCTTTCCCAGGTCTCATTTGTCGCAGACATCCACTCAGTGATTAGAGGCTGGGAAAGAGCTGACGTAAAAGATGACCTAGTTTATCTTCATAAAAGAAGCAGAGGGGAAGACCAGAGAGCTTCTGGCCAGACAAAAACAATTGCTATTTATACTCAATCTGAATGAGTAAACAAGACCTGGACTGGGATCTGGTATTGGTATCATGATGTCTGTCCTGCATTCTTGAAAAAGATCACATCTGGGAGATGATGCCTGAATTGGATGGGGTGGGGGGGAGGGGTTGTGCTAGGTCACCAGACTCACTTTCTCCTCTGGAGCCATCTGGGTCCAGTGGCCAGATAGGGATCAGGACAACTGGAGATGGCCGTGGATGAAAGGCAGTCAGGGTGAAGTGACCTGCCCAAGGTCACACAGTAAGTGACTGATTCAAACTCTCATCCTCCTGACTCCGAGACCAGCACTCTATTCACTTGCACCACCTGGCCAGAATGATTTGGTTTTAAAGGCATAGTCGAGTAGGTCCATTTGAATCCCAATGGACTTTATCAAAGTCTGATTTTCCAGAATTATAGTTAAAGAAATCATAAATGGGGCAGCTAGGTGGCATAGTGGATAAAGCACTAGCCTTGGAGTCAGGAGTACCTGGGTTCAAATTTGGTCTCAGACTCTTAATAATTACCTAGCTGTGTAGCCCTGGGCAAGCCACTTAACCCCATTTGCCTTGCAAAAACCTAAAAAAAAAAAAAAAAACCTATAAAAAAAAGAAATCATAAATGAAAACTATGTGAGGGAAAAGCATTTATTGTCCCAGTTTTTTGAAAAAAAGAATATTAGAATCAATAAGTAGAGAAGAAAAAATATCTAGCCCCCAAGCCCCAAGATATCTTGTGAAGTATGATCAAAATGTATATTCCTTTGGACAGAGCACCCACATGTGGACATAAAATGAGAGGGTTAGACTTCATGACTTCTGAGGTCCTTTCTAAAGCCATGAACACACACACACACACACACACACACACACACACACACACACGTGTGTTGCCCTTTCAAAAAAAAGAAATCTCAATATCTTTCACAACTGTCTTGTTGGCATTCGTTTAATAGTCATTACGTCCATCAACACGGCCCTTACTGGTTTTTCACAATTAGCCCTTTGGAAAAAGTGAACAAACTGGTGTCTGAGAGCCAATGAGGCCCTCCCCACTCCTTCTGCAGCCTGTATGAAGCCCTTTGTCACTTCTCAGGGGCTCGGAGCATCTGGAAGGCTGCCGAGCTGGGTCTTTCAACAGGCCGCTCTGCCTCGCTTCCAGGGGTCGGGAGAGCACTCCAGCTGCCATCCTTGCCAAGTGACAGATCTTTTCTCCAGAAAGGCATGGGTCATAAACAAGCTAAGTCACAGGTCTCTTATTTCCAAGCCCTTTTCTCCTCTCACAGAGAGTGACCATGAGATGTTCCATGCTGCCAGCCTATAGAAAATCCAAACCGAATTTCACTTAGGTGAGTGACATCCAAGGGGACCACCCAGTGATGAAGATTTTACAACCAGGGTAGCTATCTCAGAAGCAGGACTTTAAATGTTTGGGTTTTTTTTAAAGAATTAATGCCTTTTCTATGCTATAGGGCCATATACATAGTGTTAATAATAATTCCAGAAATGATAATAATAATTACTCATTTTTATCATTTAAAGATTTGCACAGCACTTTTTATATTATTTCAGCCTCACAACAATCTTATGAGGTCCATGCTGGTATTATTCCCATTTCACATAAGAGGAAACTGAAACTAGGAGAGGCTGCCCAGGTTCACAGAATGAGTAAGCATCTGTAGATGTCTTTGTTGCTGTTCTACACAACTATCATCCCATATAAAAAAAAAAAAAGGAAGACAGGAAGACCATCCCAGCTGGTATTTGTTTCCCTGGTCTAAAGATCATTCAGATAAAAACTCTGTACATCCATCAGCTCTTAGGACTTAGGTTTTAAAAATCAGATTAGATCTCTAAAATATCTATTAAAATAGGGCAATTGGGGTGGGGTGGGTAGAAACCATCTTCTGACCATTGGCGAGGTGACCCTGGCAGGATTCACCTCCCAGGATTCTAGAACTGACAAAGAAGGTGCCAACTTGAGCTAGCAAAGGGGATTTCCAATACCAATTAAATCTATACTTAATGTTATCTGGCTCCTAGCCCTAATAGACTATAAGAGATTGGACGTGCCAGAAGTCACTCATGAAGGGTTCCAGGACCCCCATAACAAGATGCATATAGGTCCATATCCATGAATCCCAAACATATGCTACCTGGCTTTCCTAGGGTTAGGAATCATAACCTGACTTGACATCTTCACTAGGGATTTTTGTTTTGCTTTGTTTTATTTTATCAGATCTGTCATTTCATCATGATGAGTTGAGACTTTGACCCAGATCTTTCTAACTGTGTGGCCAGCTCTCTATCTTCTTTACCAGATTGCCCCTCTCCACTGAGAACTTTACAGAACCATTCTGACCAGTCCAAAAAGTGGAGTTTTTTTTACAGTTCCCCACAGTGAAGATAGGCCCTACAATTATTCCCCAAGTCAGGTGTTATCACTATGATAAGTCATTTTTTCCACCCTCCCTCACCTTTCCCTAAATCAATGACTTCAACAAGTGTCTTCCCAGGCCAGGGTTGGCCAGAGGGCAGTGGTACCTTCCCCTGTCCTTACAAAATCTAGACCCTCTCACAATCACTTTAAACTAGTCCTCCATGGACAATATTATTGTATTTTTTTTAGGTTTTTTGCAAGCAATAGGGTTAAGTGACTTGCCCAAGGCCACACAGTTAGGTAATTATTAAGTGTCTGAGGCCGGATTTGAATTCAGGTATTTCTGACTTCAGGGCCGGTGCTCTATCCACTGCGCCCCCTAGCCGCCTCCATGGACAATATTCTTTTTTTTAAAATACTCCAGTATTTTATTTGGCTCCATGCCTCCCTTTAAAAAAAAATCTGTTTTATCAAACATTAAAAATAAATAATTCCACTGTTTATTTATCCAACTCTGGCTGCATATGATGATTAGAGAATCCAAGGACGTGGAGAAAGAGGGGATAGTTTCCTCTGGCCCTTCTAAACCAGGTTTGAGATCACAGAAGAGTCTCTGCCTCCTTAGGAAGACAAAGTGCCCCACAAATTCTACCCCTCCCAGGGAGGGTCATAAATGCATTCTGGGGATGGCAGGCTGTGAGAACAAGGCCCCATCTGTTTCCCCAAGCTCCTGCCAAGCAGAGACGCGACGTGAGCATGTTGGAGGCTGTGCCAATCACCGTGCTGAAGGATGGAGCTTAAGTTTCAAGAATGTTGCAGAAGTCTTGAGACATTAATTGAATTGCATTTGGCCTTTATCCAGTCAAACACCACTTAGCACTTCAAGTCATTTTCAAGACAATATATAAATTTTGACATAATCTAATGTTAATGCAGAGTTCAAAATGAAAAGGTACAAGAATTTTGCCTTTCCTGAACCTAACCTAGATTTTAGCTTCCAAAGGAAATAAATAAGAAAAAGTATATGCCAAATAACAGAATCTCAGTTGAAGGACCTTTAAAGTCTAGTTCTTCTCTAACCTGAAGAAGACTCCATTCTCAAGAATCTCCAATTGATCATCAGCTTTTTCTTAATGTCTTCCAGGAACAGGGAACACATTACCTCAGGACTCAATCCATTACTCTCCCAGATAGCTATCATGCTTAAAGGAACTTTTTCATTGCACAAAGCCCAAGTCTGCCTCTCTGTAACTCCCCCCAAAGAAGCAGGCTTTTTATTAAAAGTTAATCAGAAACAAGTTTATGGGATTTTTTTTTAATAAGAAAGGAGAGAAATGTATCTTTACTATTATAAAAATGTGAATAAAAATAAGGCAACCATACACTAACAAGCGGTCTACATTCTTGGCCAAAAACAGGCCTCAAATCCATATGGCAAACCTCAGAATAGGGCAGGACTGCCAGCAGTCTTGAAGAGGAGTCTGAATGGTGCTATGCGGGACATCCCTCCCCAACTCAAAAAGAAAATGAGGAAATTGGTTAAGCCGTGTTACTGAAAAGAAAAATCACTGTGGGCCTTCATATTTAAGTAACTAAACCGCAAACCAGGAACAAAAAAAGAAGAGGAGGGGTCCTCAGGAGTCTACTGGGCTCAGGTTCCTTTGGTTTAAACATCTGAATCTTTCCTTCAATCTGAGGGAATTTTCCATGACATAGGAACTGAAATAAGCACCCAAGACACCCAACAGACAAACAGGGAGGGAAAGGGCAATGTTGATGATCAGATTATGATAATTCACACTCAAAAGTTGTGAAATTTATTTGAAGCCCTCACCAAACTTTCTGTCTCAGGCATGGGAACACGAAGAGAAAATGTAAGGAAGCTTAATTCAGCTGCAACAAGTAAATCAAGGTATGGTAGAATGGCATGTGAGGACTCCATGTGAGGTTGGACTCCTTAGCACCAGGGGCCATCATCCAAGTATTATCCTAAAGTCACCAATTAAAACACAGGGTTCTGACTGGCATCTTCTTCAAGGAGGATGAAGGCAAAAAAAGAGAGAAATTCTTAGTGAGGTGGGGAATTATGAGCAAGTAATGTCTTATGCACTGTCACATGAGGTCAATATGTCTAGGGCTTGGACCTATCTTTCTTTATTGCAATAGAGCCAAGGTTCTTACTGTTTTTGTACCAAGGACCCTTTTAAAATCTAGAAAAATGTATAACCTACATCAAATTGCCTACCATGTCAGGGACAGGGAGGGAGAAAATTTGGAACTCAAAAAAAAATTTTATGTAAATGTCAAAATTTGTCCTCACATGTAATTGGGAACAATATAAAATTCTATTTTGAAAAGAAATTTTAAAAAACAAAATTAAAAATAAAAAATCTGATGAAGCCTATAGATACTTTCTCAGGTTTAAGTTTTTTTATGCATAAAATAAAATACATAACATTACAAAGAAACTAATTCCATTGAAATACAGGCTATCAAAATACTTTTTTTTTAAAGTTAACTCCAGGTTAAGAAACCACTAACTCATGTTAGCAAATGGGTTGTAGATTACTGTGATAAAGAAGAGTTATGTAGGGGAGTGAGTGAGTCTATAAAATCAATAGGCATTAATAAAACTTTTTTTATGGAAAACAGAACTCCGGTAGCCAACAATACTGGAAAACAAACACAAAACCTCCGAGGGTTCAAAGTTTAATTGTTATTTTTATAGACAATTATTCTGACTACTCTCTTCTGATCCCTTTTCTCACTATTACATGTAAATGGGCCTAAGATGAGGAGAGTCCTACCAAGTTCTGTTGAGGTGAAAAGATTTCAAGGCCAGACTGAACAATAGCTTGGGATTTCCTAAATGAAGATGGATCTAATTCATTGTAACCACAGGGTCTCTTACAAATATGAAATCTTGTGATTCTCTGAAGTATATATATGGTTAAACAAAAGCTGTCTTAAAATATAGAGGAAGACCAAATGATTGTGTGGGAAAAAACCTGGAAAAGTGAGTGCCCCCGAAATTCCTATAAATATTCCTAATTTAGTTCATATGATGACATTGAAAACTTTTCTTATAATGCCATTTAATACATAAATGCTTTGTAGTCATAAAATACTTTATTTCCCTCCTCTATCACTCATGAAGTGACCACAAGCAATAACACATTTCAAGAATATGAAATAATTGAATTAAAAGTACAGCTCTGGCAAGAACACACAGAATGCTGTTTTATCCATGAAAAGCAAAGCAATAAATGGGACATTCAAAAAGGACTTCTTCCAAATGCTTTGGATCCATGGAGAAGATGTTTGCTTCATGTTGCTATGGCATTTGGGCCAACAACATTTTTAAAAAACCTGATTCTTTCAAATAATACTTTACCTTATCCTCTCCAACATCAGTTTTTAAAATTATGAAAGCTCCATATTCTGTCATTTTATTTAATAATTACATAATTTATTAATGAGGTGAGTATTTTCATTTCAAAACTTACCTTGTTTTTTCTTGCAAGAGCCAAGGTTAACTGGAACTGACACAGTTTTCCATACACTTGTGGAGGGAAGTGCTATTCAAGGCCAACAAACAAAAAAATGTATTTTTATTTTAAATGATTAATGCTTAGTGAAAAGTTCAGAGACTGGGGAAAGGGTACGCTAAAAACCAGTTACAAAAGCAATAGCTCAGCTCACTTTATTACTGGAAAAGCAATTTTAATAGTTAACCATCAGGGCTCCCTGGAAGTTCCCTGGAAAAGTGACTTATTTTATGATGTACTTAGTAAATGTCATGTACTTGTCTAGAAAAGGGGAGAATATTTTACATTTAGAGACTCCTGTGCAACAAATGTTCTCTTCCACTACAGTTTATAAAATATGTCTTGTGGAGCCAGGTCCCCAATGAGGAAAAGGGGTCCTGTCAAATCTCAAATTTTATACAAGAGATAAATGGGTAGAGATACATAGATAGATAGATAGATAGATAGATAGATAGATACATACATACATACATGGATGAACAGAAAGACTCAGATAGATAGATAGATAGATAGATAGATAGATAGATAGATAGATAGATAGATGGAAAGATAGATGGAAAGATGGACAGACAGGCAAACAGGCAGGCAGGCAGAGATGACAATCAGATGGACAGACAGATGGATGAATGGACAGATGGATGGATAGATGGATAGACAGAAAAATGGATAGATAGATGATAGATAGATAGATAGATAGATAGATAGATAGATAGATAGATAGATGGATGGATGGACAGACAGCTGGACAGGCCCAGACAGACAGACAAATAGATGGACAGATGGTTGTACAGTTAAACACAGACAGACAGACAATCAAACAGAGAGAGAAACATAGATAGATGGATAGATGGACAGATAAACAGATACAGACAGACAGATAGACAGGCAGGCAGACAAACAGACAGATAGATAGACAGATAGACAAGCATACAGATGGCCAGATAGATGAATAGATAGATAGATAGACAGAGACAGATAGACAAATGGACAAACAGACACACAATATATAATAGATGGATGGACAGACACAGACAGGCATATGAACAGAGACAGATAGATGGACAGATGAACAGACAAACACAGACAGAGATAGATAGACAGATGGTCAGATGGACAGACAGACAGACACCAAGAGAGAGACCAACAGATGGATAGAAGGATGGATAGATAGACAAGTAGATAGATAGAAAGATAGATAAATGGATAGATGGATAGATAGATAGATGGATAAATATATAGACATAGACAAATAGCCAAATAGATGGGCATATGGATGATCAGATAGATGGATGAATAGATAGATAGATAGATAGATAGATAGATAGATAGATAGATAGATAGATAGATGGATAGATGGATAGATGGATAGATGGATGAATATATAGACAGACAGATAGATGGACATATGGATGATCAGATAGATGATAGATTAATGATTAGATAGACAGACAGACAAATGGAGAACAGACAGATGGACAAACACAGACAGACAGAAGAGAGGCAGTCAGACAGACAGAGTATACACAAATTATTTATCATAGATATGTCTAATAATATATTTTATATGTTGTAATGGTATCTATTAATAGTGTGTTTTATATGTGCGGAACTTGCATTTGCCTAAGGCAAATGTCATATAAATTTTGATTTTTTGATTTTGATTTTTAATAGATTTTGATAAATATTTCAGTATAATTGGTTTCCTTTGTAAACCTATGTATTTTATTTTATCCACTTAAAAACATAAGTCTGTGACAATGAAAAAGATTAAGAACCCCTGGCTTCCTTACAGTACCAGTTCACAAACTATACTACAAAAAAGTCATCATTAAAATGATTTAGTACTGGCTAAAAAAGAGATGAATCAATGGAACAGATTCAGAGCAAAGCACAAAACAGAAGCAAAAGAACCCAGCAGCCTAGTGTCTGATAAACCAAAACTACTAGAGTGAAATAAGACTATTTGATTAAAATTGCTGACAATATCGAACAAAATTTGAAAAAAATTAAGTAGAGACCAATATTTCTCATGACATGCCAAGTTAAGTTTCAAATGAATACATGATTTTCTATATAAATGGTGATATCCTAAAGCACATTAGGAATACAAGGAAGAACTTTGCTTTCAGTTCTATGAAGAAGGGAAGAGTTCATGGTCAAATGACAGCCAGGTGGGTCAGCAGATAAATTGTTGGGCCTGAAGCCTCAGGAATTCAAATCTGGCCTCAGACACTTATTGCAGTGGTACTTTGGGCAAGTCACTTTTCCTGTTTGCCTCAGTTTCCTCATCTATAAAATGAACTGGAGAAGAAAGACAAATCACTCCAGTATTTTTGCCAAGAAAACTCTAAATGGGATCCCAAAGAGTCAGAAACAACTGAAATGACTCACCATCAATCATGGCCAAATAAGGAATAGCAAATGTGATAAAATAAAATGGATCATTTCCATAAACAAAACTAATTCAGTTAAAATTAGAAAGGACACAGGTAACTGGGATGGGGGAGAAATTTTTGTGGCAAGTTTCTTTGATAAAGTTTTCTCTGATATCCAAGATAGTAAAGAGCTAATTCAAGTTCATTAGACTGAGTCTTTCCCCAATACATAATCGCTCAAAGGATATAGCAGGCAATTTTTGAAAGAAAAAATTCAAGCTAAAAAAATCAAATGAAAAACTACTCTAAATCACTAATAAGTAGAGAAATACAAATTAAAATAATTCTGAGGTTCTATATCATACCTAGCAGATTGGCAAAGATGACAAAAGGGGAAAATGACAAATCTTGGAGAAGAAAATAGCTACACAGATGGACTATTGGTGTAGCTACAAATTGGTTAAACCATGATGGAAAGCAATTTGGAATTAAGCCCCCAAAGTCACTAAACTGTGGAGACCTTTTGACTCGGCTACTTAGGTCTATAGCCAAAAGAAAGGGGTAAGGTCTGACATGTACCCAAATCATTATAGCAGCTCTTTTCATACTAGTCCAAAAATGGAAACTAAATAGTTACTCACCTATTGGAGAATGACTAAAGAAATTATAACCTAAATGCAATGGGATATTATTGTGCCATAAGAAATGATGACTTGGAAAGTTTTAGAAAAAACTTGGAAGACCTTGAGTTGATATAAAGTAAAATGAGCAGAATAAGAATATGATTTATATGACAATATTATAAGGAAAAACAATTTTGAAAGATTTTAAAAGGTTGATTGGTGCAATGATAAGACATTATCCTAGAGGACAGGAGATGAGAAGTCTCTTGCCAGAGAAATAATGGGTTTAAAATACAGAATGAGACATCCATCTTGGAAATGGCTAATGTCTAAATTTGTTTTGCTGGACTATGAAATGCTTGTTGTGATTGGTTTTTTTCCCCTTTTTTTTAAATTCTTCAATTGAAGGAGCAGTGGAAGGTAGAAATAATAAAGTTTGTAAAAATAGTAAGTAAATAAATTGTTAGTGCTAAAAAAGTGCAAATAGAAAAAAATTAAAGATTCACAGAATTTGTCTCCTTTTAAAAAAAAATCAAAAAAGAAGGGTGATGGGGCAGCTAGGTGGTGCAGTGGATAGAGCACCAGCCCTGGAGACAGGAGTACCTGAGTTCAAATCTGGCCTCAGACACTTAATAATTACTTAGCTGTGTGGCCTTGGGCAAGCCACTTAACCCCATTGCCTTGCAAAAAGCTATAAAAAAAAAAGATGGGAAACTAGGAGGCCCAGTGGATAGAACATCAGTCCTGGAGTCAGGAGGACCTGAGTTCAAATCTTCCCTCAGACACTTAATAATTATCTAGCTGTTTGAACTTGGGCAAGTCACTTAACCCCATTGCCTTGCAAAAAAAAACTAAAAATTAAAAAAAGAGAAAAGGAATCCCCAGACTCAGGAAATGATTTGTGATCTTTCTTTCTTGTAAGAATTTCAAATGGCATTGAATTATCTACCCTTCCCCACATACCTCAGATCCCACAGAGTAAGGTTCTCCCATCTCTCTAAAGGGTTAAAACCTCTTCCCAAATCTCTACCCATTCTGACCATTAATCCCAAAGATTTTGTAGCTGCCTGATTTTTATGTTTATTACCAGAATATTCATGATAACAGGAGGAAGTAGAAAAACCAATCAGAAGATATACAAAATAAATGAGCAGTGGCCACTCTAAGACTGGCACTGGAGGATCAGACCCTCTGTCTCTCTCTCCTAACTGATCAAGAAGCAAGATGATGCCAAGAATGGAAGCCCCATCTTCCACCTGCCAATCTTCTGCAGCTTCAGTTCACCAGTTTGAGAAGAAATCTAAAAGTTAAATACTCTGCAAAATTTTACCTGCCACATATAATTTTAAGAAGAATAATAAAAATAATAAACAGGTAAATTGCATCAACTGTAGTGTTGGACACCATGCTAAGTGTAACCCCATTGATCCTCATAACAATCCTAGGAGGTAGATACAATCACTACCATGAAAAAGATGGAAAATCTTCTGGAACATTCTGCCCAGAAGAACCAAGTTTAAAAAGATGTCACCACACTGATAAACTCTGAGGCAGAGTCTGTTCTCAATTTCTAGTATCTAACATCTCTGTGGCAATTTTTCCTGGGCAAGAGTCTGAAGGCAAAAGATTATATCTAAAGCTATTTGGCTTTGTAAGAGAAGACAAAAAAAATTGCTGATATTGCTTAAAAATAAGCTCTCCAATTCAATTTAGCAAGCATTATCAAGTCTCTACTGTAACTCTACTACATTGCTGGGAATATAAAAATTTAGTCCTTGATCTCAAAGCTCTTATATCCTTTGTCTCTTCAAAGTGTTAATGAGATCCCAAGTTCCAATAGTTTTCTCTCTGGACCCACTCGGACACTCTGGTCTTCACCCTCCATTCTACCCTAGCTGTTGTCTCACCCAGAAAGATGCCTTTGCCACCATGCTCCAACCAGCCTTCTCCTTCTGGAAGATCCCTCTGCCCCAGTGCCCAATACCTCTGGTTAGTCGGATCTTCTGTGCACCTCCAATGGGCACTCCTTCATTTTTCTCTGACCCTCTCACTCCTGACTCCACCTCCATCCCCCAGCTTTTCAGTTTTCCTTTTTATGTCTTCTTTCATTAGAAGGGAAGCTCAATGAAGACAGGGACTACTTCTTTTCTTTCTACTTATAATTTCAGTGCCTCCCACATTGTGAAGTCTTAATCCACATTTAGTGATTTGAATTATTACTGAGCTTCAGTATCCAAAACTGTAAAGGGTCAGTATTCCTAGAGATCTTCTCAGAAGTGGAGATAAAGAAATGCCCAGAAAGTTAAATCCTATAAAATAAGAATTCAGGCAAATTTTGCTCAAGAAAGATAAAGATTTATAGGTACTAGTTTCATAAAAACATATAAATCTTATAAAGGAACTATTAAGATAATGATTTACATATAAATCTATCAAAAATAATTCATATATAATAAAATTATATTAAAAGTTATAATTATTCCTAAAACTGAGATATCAAATTTTAATAGGCTTTCTTACTCTAGGTACAGCAAGACCTATCTGTCTATACATGAAGCCATATGGACTTCCCAATTCCTAACAGAGAAAGAAAAGTAGATCAGAAGAATGAGGTTAGTCCTTCTCTGCTCCATCTTAGGGAAAAAAAGAGAAAGGGGGAAGAACAAAAAAACAGACCAAAGAGCCAGTTCAGAGCAGAGCCTCGAGGGGTTACTGCTACATCCTAGCCAACCAGAAGAGGAAAATGGAAAAATCAGAGTAGCACCAAAAACCTTCTGCTCTCATTGCCAGCTAAGAAGAAAAAAAAGAGAAAAAGATAGACTTGTCCCATTTTTTCCATTGTTTTCATTTGCTTAGAGGAAAAGAAAGAAAAATAAACTCAAGAGAAAAAATTCAGAAGGGTAGTCTGACATCTGACAAATTGGACAACATGTTCTCAGCTGCATCCTTGGTTGTTGTCCAACATCCCCCACCAAGAAGGGAGGCAATGTCCCAGAACACTCCACTAGACCCAAGGCCACACTTCCCTGGGGAAGAATCAATACAGATGAAGACCTTATTTGACCCATTCCTCAAGGATCTCTCTTTTTTTCAGCCCCTTAGCTCACCAATCACCTCACTGGAAGTTTTTTGCAGAGACCCCCCAGACTCCAAAATATCCCTTATTATCAGACAATGACTGCTGAAGTCCAGTCACAAGTGGCCTGCTAGAGCAGAAGGAGCCTTCAGCAGACCAGGGAAAAGTATGTTCCTCAGGAGTTAGATCTAACCTGTATCTTGACTTTTACCCCTACTCTCCACTGCTTCTCCATTGTCCCTTTCCACTACATAACAATGGTTTAAAATTTTGGATTAGTTATTGTTGCTGATATATTTATTATTCTACACCCCAATGAACAATGGATAAATTTGGGTATTCCCACCAATAACGTAAATCACAAACCATCATTGCTGGCCTTCTCCCATTCAGTTCAACCTTGATATTTTTATAATAATTAACAATATATTTCTATTTTATGCATAATTATAGACTTTTAAATCTTGCTTACTATTTATGTATTTATATATAGCGATTAAAAAAGCAGAAATAAAAAGATGAATACTTTCAGACTTTCTTAAAACACTCCTCTCTGTGCATATATATGCATAAATTAAAAAATTATGTGGTCCCCTCCTTCCCACATTACTTCATGGCTTCTCTTTGTTGAAGCTGCAGCACAAAGCCAAAAGATTTCTTTCTGTAGTAGTCAGTTATCAGAATTTGCTTATTGAGTCACACAGGACATATCCTTCTCTATCTTTGTTTTAGCCACTTTTTTCCTTACTCCTTATTAGCCATCTGCCTCTTCCACCCTGCTACTATCTTTTCCTTATCCCTCCCCATTTCCTTACTCCTCCTCCTCCTCCTCCCTTTCTTTGCTACCTTCATCAAACTGTCTTCATCATCCTTTCAAATCTCTCCTCTCCCATTTTCTTCTTTCAAGATTCCATGTTTACAAAAAATGTAGACCCTTAGTCATAATCACAAAATGGCATAAGTTGGGAAATACCAAAATAGGGGAGAAAGCTAAATTATATAATATAATTAATATAATATGATTAATACACTATAATTAATATAATATAATATAAATATTATATTATACAATATATTATATATATTAAATCATATATAATATATTATAAAATATAAATAATCTGGTGTTCTTTTCTCACTAGGCTACAAACCAGACCCCTCCATCACACCCCAGGAAATTCTTCATCCTGAAAGATCACTTCAGTCCTGGAATTCACACCTCAAAAAGGTACCCTCAGCCTCTGTGGCTCCTTCCTCTGATTGAGTAACTCCTCTTAGAACCTTCTTTGGAGAGGTGCCCAGGCCAGTTAGTCATCTCTTCATTCTCATTAGTCTACAATCCAGATTCCGCTCCCATGTGGGAAGGGATCAAGGCTTGGATATATAACTTGGGATACTCCTTACCCTACTAAGAATAGCAATTAGGAATGTAACTTGAATCTGAAAATTATTTCCTTTAGATTAATAATAATAAAGAGAGCAAATATAATTCTAGCTTTCTCTCTCTCTCTCTCTCTCTCTCTCTCTCTCTCTCTCTGTCTCTATCTCTCTCTGTTTCTCTGTCTCTGTATCTGTTTCTCTCTGTCTTTGTCTCTGTCTCTGTCTGTCTCTGTCTCTGTCTGTCTGTCTGTCTGTCTCTTCCTCCCTCTCTCACCCCACCCCAAGCTTCTGAGCCCAAACTCCTGTTTTCCCTCCTGCCAAGAATCAAAGTCTCTTTTGGACAAGTATGGGGAAGGATATACTAGAAATACCCACTCTTACCTCCCCTGTAAATCACATCTAAGCAGACCTGGCTGGACCCACATAATCTCCATGGCTAATATAACAGGAGGAGACCAATATATACAAAAGGAGAAAGGATCTACTCTGTATGTAACCTCCCTCCTTGGGACATATAAAAACATAAACCAGTAATGCACTGGATTATTTAGTATTATCTGGTTTAATCTCAACACAACTTTTAGAGACTGGGTGGATAGAAATACAAAATAGACTTAAAACAAACATATTTTGAAATTAATAGGAGAGAGAGGAGAGAGAGAAAGGAAGGACATCACGATTGTTGTCCATATTGTGGCTGAGAGGTCTCCACCATTAGTAGAGTCTGAGCAAATGGTATGGGGGGAACACCATTTCATGCACTCCTAGACTCATATGCTCCCCCATCCATGTTCTCATTCTTTCAGCTTTGGTAGTCCAATGGTTGAAGCAGTTTGACTTGGAGTCTTTGTTTTCAAACTGCTTAGACAAGGAGGGAGGCACCATGGTGGTCCTTTGATGTCCACACATCATGATTTTAGTCTCTCATTCACTGAGGTAGCAGCTCACTCTGGAACCTTCGACCACCCTCAGCACACCTTTATACTTCTTATCTTTTATGAGATTTCATCTCTCTTGTCACTTTTTTTTTGGTTTGTTATTATTTTCATTAAGTTGTTTTCACCCCATTTGGGGTTTTCTTGGCAAAGATATTGAAATGGTCTGTCATTTTCCCTCTCCAGTTCACTTTACAGATGAGAAAACTGAGACAAAGAGTGTTATATGATTTTCCCAGGGTTCCCCAGCTAGTAAGTATCTGAGGTCATATTTGAATTCATGAAGATGAGTTTTCCTGACACCAGATCTGGCTCTTTATCCACTGTGCCTCTTAGCTTTCCCCTTCAGGATGAGGTTAAAGGGGACATTGTCTTTTGCCTGGGTCATCGCAGCCCTTCACGGTCCTAAGATCAGGGTACACCGATGATCTCTATCCCATCCAACAGATCTTCATCTCCACTGTACTCTTAAATCCTTAAACAAAAGGAACAAACCATACATTATTTCACTTCAGGTTCACATCAACCCAATGAGGTAGGGACCAATATTTCTCCTCTTTTATAGAATGAAATCAAGGAACTCAAACATGGTCCCACAGTTAGCATCAAAGGCAAGATATGAAGCTAGGTCTTAATCACTCAAGGTTGAGTACCTTGGGGCCTTTCAAAGCTTTACCAGAGTTCCATCTTTAAGGGAATGAAAGATTAATGTACCATAGGGACCAAACTTTCATTTTCTGCTGTATTGAATGCCTGGACTTGTATTAACATGATTTTCCCCCGAGGAGACCAACCCCACTTTGATTTCTTCGAGCCACTCAGTTGTTCAAATATCTGATTTTGAATGGATGAGGAGCAAGAGGGTCCAAAAAACATTTCATTCAACCACTTTTCCCCCCAATGTCTAAACATTTTAAAGGAAATTTAATCCAAGCTATTCCTTGTTCATTTCCACTTAAGTCATTAAAATGTTATTTTGAAAAACTTGTTTGCTATCCAAGAGACCTTTTAGATTAGCTTCTTTGCTTAAAAATTCAAATTGACCATAGACATGTGAATTCTGGTGCCAAAAAGGTTCAAATTTGGCAGAAAGATGTGAGCCACCAAGTTGGCTATCAGTTCAAAATGTGAATGTCTATTCCATCGACCACTAAAGGGGTGGGGTGGATACTGTCCCATCTTACTTAACCTTGTATGGTGGTGAAAGTTACCACTAAGGTTACCAGAAGGTTTTCAAAACAAACCCAATATTCAGCAGTCACTCAGAGCTTCTGAAACAAACTTAAAGCTAAAATCAGATTATATATCACCTAATTTCATTATAACTCTTTCCCTATGCTGTTGGGGGTGGGGGGGAATGCATTTTACTGCTTTTCATTTATAAAACTGTGGCATCTGTTGGTTTGTTTTTTCTCATCCCTCATATTTTTACAACCTTATCCCTCAGACCTCACACAGCCTTTAAAAGATACTTCTCACATGCCCTTAATGTTCAGTGTTTTATATCATGATAGTTTCTTTGAATCTCAGGCCCCTATTAGGGGAATTCCCTGAAGGCATCAAGCATATCTTATCTAAACTCTGTATCTACCTCAGTGTTCAACACATAGCAGGTTCTTTAATAATTATTTCATAGAATCATAGACTTAATGATGGAAGGAAACAGAAACCAACTAGGACCACAATTTCATTTTAACAGATGAGGAAACTGAGGCTCAAGGAAGTGAAGAGATACTTGCCCAAGATCATGCAGATAGTTTCAGAGATGGAATTTAAACTCAGATCACTAACTCTAGAGTCAATACTCTTTTTACTGTTGAATTAATCAATTAATAATCAAGTGTGTGATTTCCATCTTCCAATGGTTCTGTAAACTAATCAATGTGAGTATTTCTTGTATCATTAGAGAGGCTGCCATTCATCCACGTCATCTCACCTTCTACAGTTTTCATCTGTGTTCTCCCACATGACCTCTATAGATGTTTTAAGCAATTTGCTGGATACCTTCCTCTGGATCAGGGGTTTATAACTTGGGATTCATAAAATTGGGGTTTATTAAATATATTTGATAATCTTTTAATACAATTGGTTTTGTTTGTGATCCAATTATTTTATTTGATACAATTAAAAATATGATTCTGAAAAAAAGACTTCACCAGAATAACTACCTAACAGTTCCACAATACACAAAAACGTTTAAGACATCTGCTCCTGGGCTCCCATTCAACTGTCCTCCAGTGCTTACTGCCTGGTCAGTTCACTTTCTTTTCTGATCCTATATTTTTTCATAAATATCATTTACCCCAATTTTCTTTTAAAAGAATAATCAATGGAAGTCTCCTAGCACTTTTGCTACTACATATTTATTTCATTGATTACAATTTCGATTCTTTGAAGAATATAGCATTTCAAGACTTAGGATCATGTAACATAACTGAGAAAATATTTTTGTTTAAAAGATTAGGGTGGCACAGTAGATAGAGCACCAACTCTCGAGTCAGGAGGATCTGATTTCAAATTTGACCTCAGATACTTAATACTTACTTAATTGTGTGACCTTGGGTTAGTCACTTAATCCCATTGTCTTGCAAAAATAAAAAAATAGGGTATTCTCATGATTGTTCTAGTCAGGAAGCAGTTTCCCAAATGCAATCAATCCAGTCCATTTCCCCTTATTCTGGGGCTAACTCATAGTATTTCTGTATTGAGTACCATCCTGCAAACTCAATGGACTCAATAGACCACACAACATGCTCCTGTCTGGGCAAAGGCCATTTTTCATCAATTTAGTTTTTCCTCTATGAATTATTGACTGATTTGCTATAATGTAGTAGACAGAGCATGAGATTTTTAAGATAGGAAAGTCTAAGTTCAAATCTTGCTTTGACTATTATTAGCTGTGCAGCCCTGGGCAAGTCACGTACCCACTGTTTGCCTAGCTTTCTTCCTCTATAAAATGGAAATAATAATAGCACTTACCTCACAGCATTTTTATAAGTATCAATTTATATATAATGATTCCAATCCCTAATATATCACATAAATCCCAGTTGTTATTAATAATATTACTATCATTATTATTATTTCTTTTCAATAATTAGGGATCTCATTGAGTTCCCTTAATGTTGCTGAAACTGTGACATCAGCACAATGATACCCCAAACAAGAAAATCTGGACAACCTCCCCATCCATAGGGAATCCCTCTTCCATTTGGACTTTAAAGTACAATTCATTAGAAAACTTTTTTGGATTTGGAATCAGAGAATCCAGGATCAGATCCCCTACTTATATCTACAAGAAGTTTCACAAATAAAAGCTTTTCTGAGCCTCTGTTTCCTCATTGAAAAAGAGTTGGACTTGCTAATGTCTAAGGTCCCTTCCAGTTCTGCACCTAGAATCCCATTGCATCCTACATGAAAATGAGAAGCAGCAGTACACATTTCCCTGACATATGGCACATTTGAATTAATACTCTTGGGGGCGGTATTGAACAGCACTGGGTAAGGCATTGCATTTTCTTTTTTTAAATTTTTTTTTTGTTTAAGGCAATGGGGTTAAGTGACTTACACAAGGTCACAAAGCTAGGCAATTATTATTAAGTCCCCCTGACTCCAGGGCCAGGGCCAGTGCTCTATCCACTATGCCACCTAGTTGCCTCATGACATAGTATTTTCAAGGAATCTTGAGCATTCTTAGATGAGACTCTTTGTAAAAGGAAAATTTGGTTCTATTGCATCATTTATTTTAATAAATCATAAATATAGTTGTGAAAGCTCACCTATCAGAGCACAAGTTTGCAAAAGATGAGAAAGTAGGCATATGAGATGAGAGGGGGAGGCAATTCACTTGGTCACCTTTTGGGTTCAATAATATGAACTGTGATTTATGCTATTCTTTTCTTCTCTGAAATAGGTAACTAAGTCGTGCAATGGAGTGTCAGCCTGGGAATCAAGAAGGCACAGCTTCTAATCCTGCCTCACAAACTTACTACCTGTATAGCCTTGCACAAATAATTTCACTATCTGCTATCTGCCACAATCTAATCTTCTGTAAAAAGGGAAGGATGGTTGTAAGAACTAAATGAGTTACCATATAATGATCTTTGCAAACCTTAACCCATTATATAAATACTAGTTATTCTTATTTAAATGGTTCTTTTTTGGTTTTGTGGACTTCAAGAAAGGTGCTCCATCCACCTAGCTGCCTCTATTTAAATTGTTCTTAAAGATCTTTAAAGTTATACCATAACCAATATGGATTTACTCAGTGTAAATTTGGATAAAGTCCAATCACTTATTCCAGTTTCAGTTTCTTATCACTTTTTTTTTACTTTCCCATAAAAGTAGCTTAATGGATTGAGTGTCAGACTTAGAGACAGGAAGATATGAGTTCTAATCCTGTATCAAACACTTACTAATCATATGATTGACGAACTTTGGTTAAGTCACCTAATCCTAACCCTCCATTTCCTCATTTGTCATTCTACTGGTAATAGCATCTAGCTTTTAGGATGAGATGTTATGTGCAAAGCACTTTATAAAAATGTTTTACTGGAAGAAGAATATAAATATTAGGTATCATTATGAACACTCTGGAGACTAAAAAGAATTAGGGTCTAAATTTAGCAATTCTACTACCACTGAGTTGTTTTGTTTTCTGTATATTGTCCCACCCACTTCATTTCTGAATGATCTTGGGAAAAACAAGATCAGGTGAATTTCATTTTCATTTTCACTGATTTTCACTCTTTCCTGAGATTCTATTCCTCACAATCATCATCTCAATAGCTTTTTTATAAATGAGCTTTTATCCTGTATTGGTATTGTTTTGGGCTGACTATCTCCCCACTTGGCAAAGAGATCAAATGCTGACCAAGATGGTTTCTGGATTATTTGGAACTCCTTTGTATGGAATTGCCCCATGTGAATTAGCCTATTGCAAGAAATGCAAAAGGAAAATTTTTGTCTTTTTTCCATTTCCCTCAAGAAGATCTCTATTGAAGTAGGTCGTTTCTTCAAATGTTCTATCAATTCATTTATCTTGCTTACTGACAATTTAAAAAAATATTGGATTTTTTAGCCCTTTCTTCTCCCTTTTCAACTATCACACCAATTATTCAACAAATTTACCACTTGTTAAGAGCAAGGCATTATGCTCTGCATTTAAAAATCCCTGCCCTCAAGAAGCACACATTGCAATGAGGAAACTACATATAGATTAGATTACATAGATAGATAGATACAGAGATACAGAGATAGATACAGAGATGGATAGACAGACAGACGGATAGATGGATGGATGGATGGACAGATGGATGGATGATAGGTAGAAAGATATACAGTTTTGTATATATAGTTTTATTTTTATATTCTTATTTATAGCATATATATAATATAACTATTCTTATATATAATTACAGTATTATAACTATTATAGATAGCTATATGTATGTATTTGTATATATTTAGTCATATATATATGTAGATGTATGATTAAAACATGCAAGATATTTACAGATTAAATTAAAAATTATCTCTGGGGATATAATACTAAATTCCATAGTTACCACAAAAACAGAACAGGTCATATGGGACTGAGTCTTTATTTTCTTTGTTTCAGGGATTGTCATCATTATGATAACCCTTTCCATACCAACAAAAGTTGTTGGATTTTTTTAATGTTTTTCAGTTAACAAACATTTACTTTTTTCTCCCTCCTACATTGCTCTCTCATCATTGGGGGAAAAAAAGAATACTTTTTACTTTTTTTTTTTATTTAAGGCAATGGGGTTAAGTGATTTGCCCAAGGCCACACAGCTAGGTAATTATTAAATGTCTGAGGCTGGATTTGAACTCAGGTACTCCTGACTCCAGGGTCAGTGCTCTATCCACTGCACCACCTAGATACCCCAAAAAGAACACTTTTTAAAAAACAAATATCCAATTTTTAGATCGTCAGAAGTGAAATCATTATCCAAAGATAAATGAATTGATAGAATATTTGAAGAAATGAACTTCAATAGAGATCTTCCTGAGAGAAATGGAAAAAGATAAAAATTTCTTTTTATATTTCTTGCAATAGGCTAATTCACATAGAGCTAATTCCCACCCTGGTCAGATCCAAAATGTGTGATTTTTTTCTGCATCCTGAGTCCATTCCCTCTCTATCAGAAGGTCCTTTGGCCATTATGTTAATCAGAGTTGTTGAGTCTTTCAAAGTTCTTATATAATAACTGCATGAATGCAGTTATTATATAAATTGTTCTCCTGGTTCTGCTCGTTTCATTCTGCATCAGCTTAAACAAATCTTTTCAGATTTCCTTGAAACTATTCAAAATATAAACAAAATCGATCTCCCCTTCCCACTTCTCAGCTATTTTTGAGCATTAAATCCATATACACAAAGACACAGACACACACACACACACAGACACACACACACACACACACACACACACACACACACACACACACACACACACACACACACACAAAGACCCTGCATTAGAATACAATCTATTTAATAGCAAAGACAGTTTTCTTTTTGATTCTTTTTGTATTTCCAGTGTTTAACACAATGCCTCACAAAAATTAATAATTAATCAATGTTTCCTCCTTCTTCCTTCCTTCCTTCCTTCTTTCTGTCTGGAGAAACAGAAAAAGTCAAGAATCTCAAGAAAAATAATGAGAAAAATGTGGAAATGAAGAGGGTCTAACAGTGCCAGATTTCAAACTTCTCTACAAAGTAATCATCAAAATGATTTATGTCAGTTAAAAAAATGTATGTTGACCAGTGAAACAAATTACACGATATACAGAAGCAACCTTCCCTAATAGCTTAGTTTTTGATTAAAAATGAGATTGGTTTTTTCAAAAGTACCTCAGAGTTTCACCAAGGCTAGTAGTAAGGCCTTTTCCATAGTATAGAACCTGCCAAAGTTTATATTACCCTGGCTTGCTATGATAAACAACAGAGAAGGGCTTTTATAAAAGACTAAAAGAAAACACATTTAAAAAATCTCTCATAAGCCTATGGATTAGGTTTATGCTTCTCTGTTTCTCTCATAAGAATATTGTCATTCACCAAGTATCTTTTATTTTTTTACCACAGAAGGCTGTGACCTCTTTGACCAACCTGTCCCCTTCAACCCCACATCCAAAAAAGATACTTCTTTTTTTTTTTAGGTTTTTGCAAGGCAAACAGGGTTAAGTGGCTTGCCCAAGGCCACACAGCTAGGTAATTATTAAGTGTCTGAGACCGGATTTGAACCCAGGTACTCCTGACTCCAAGGCCAGTGCTTTATCCACTATGCCACCTAGCTGCCCCCGAAAAAGATACTTCTGAGACCACTCAAGAAGAGATAACTGGAGCAGCTAGGTAGTGCAGTTAGAGCACTGGCCCTGGAGTCAGGAGGACCTGAGTTCAAAACTGTCTTTAGACACTTAAAAATTGCCTAGCTGTGTGACCTTGGGCAAGTCATTTAACATTAAATAAACAAAAAAATTTTTAAAAGGAGAGAAATGAAAGAAACTATTTTCTTTTCAGATATGATAGGAAAGAAGTCACCTTTTGAGATGGACAAACAGATAATTGAGGACAGTTCAAAGAAAGGCAGCATCAAGATGAAATGATAATATATCCAAACTTCCCCATAGCTAGTTTTAGAATGCAAATTTTCATTGATGAACATGTATAACATGAAGAAGGAAAGAAATTAGATTTTTCTTCACATGTTGATTGTCTTCTAACAAATCCATATTTAATTCATTAGAAAAATGATGCCTCATTATCTCACACAGTGGATGAAATCAATGAGTTTGGGGGGTTTTTTGCTTGTGATTCCCTCAATGTAAGGGGCTAATGCTGAGGAATTTATTCTTTTCACAATCATTATGTGACCATCTTTTCCCCTATGACTTTTTGTGACACTGCTTTTCTTCTACCTTGTTTTATCTCCTAACTGTCCAATCAGTCCATCTCAGTCCCCTTTTCTGACTCTGCTCCCTGATCATACCCACTTACCTTAGGTGTCCCCCATTGCTTTGTCCTCTGCCCCTTTCTCTTTTCTTTCTGCTATTTCACTTGGCTATCCCATGGATTCAGGGGTCAACTTTATAATGGTGATTTTCAAATGTCTTTATTCAGTCACGTGGTTTCCTGACCTTGCATCACTAAGTACCTTTTTAATGAAAATTGGAAGGCCAATAGACATCTTAAATTCATCATATCCAAAACAGAATTCATATTTTTCTTGCAAAATCCTCCTCCCTTCCCTATTTCCCTATTACCATGATTTGCTTGCTAATTCAGACTCCCCCATTGTCACTCAGATGCACTCTATAATATCCAATCTGCTGCCAAAGTGTCATTTCTACCTTCTCAATATTTTGGTACCCTTTTCTCTCTTGCTTGTTTCTCCTATTAAAATGTAAGCTCCTTGATTCACATAACCCACAAGATGGTAGACTAGATATTTTCTCTAGTCCCCCCAACTTTGCAAAAAAAAAGAATCTCAAAAGAAGAATTATAAGCCAGAAATAGAGCAATTATAGAGATGACTCTATAAGACAAGAAAGACAACACCAACAAGTTAGCAACTTTGGGAATTGATATTGGAAAACACTAATCCTTAACACATTCACTCAGCATCACTACCTCACCATCCTCCATACTTGGGAAGGAACACAAAGCCATCTAGAGGCTTTTTGTTTTGTGTTTGTAAGGCGATGGGGTTACGTGACTTGCCCAAGGTCACACAGCTAGATAATTATTAAGTGTCTGAAGATAAATTTGAACTCAGGTCCTCCTGATTCCAGGGCTAGTGCTCTATCCATTGCATTCTATCTATTGCTTTTGCCTGGGGATTCTGCCCTTGCTTCAGATAATCTGATGACCCACCCCACATAATTGTCATGAGCATTAGACATTGACTCTTCAGAAAAAATAAAAAGGAAGAAGGAATTGGAAAGAAAAATAGGATCCAGATTCTTTCTGTCTGGGGCATCTTCCAAATTAGAGAACCTCAAGACTGCAGAGATTTTGCCCAGAACACCCAATCTATACTCCTCTAAGTCTCAACAAGCGCCAAAGTTGATTCATCCCAAGCAGAGTAGGAAGAATATTAGAGTCAGAGATGGAACTGAGGAAAGAATCCATTATGATCCTTGAACCTGGACCTGAAGAAAAAGTAGTTTGAAATCTATATGGAGCTGGTTCAGTCTCCTAAGAAGCTGATGAGGGCAGGCACCAAACCAGTGAAAAGTAAATTTCCCAACATGGGAAAAGGTTAAAGCAGCTTTTCAGTCTATCTAAAGGAGAGAGGGGAAGATTAAAGAGGAAAGGTTAAAATTAACAAAGATTTCAAGAGACATAAATCAATTAGGTGGCACAGTGAATAGAGTACTGTATTTGGAGTCAGAAAGACCTAATTTCCAATTCAACCTCAAATATTTCCTGTCAGGTGACCCTGTATAAGTCACTTAAATATATTTGCCTCAGTTTCCTTTTCTGTAAAATGAGCTGGGGAAGGAAATGGTCAACCACTCTGGTATCTTTGTTGACAAAATCCCAAATGGAGTCATGAAATGTCAAACATTCCTGAATAGCAACAACACACAAGCAGAAAAATCAGAAGAGTAATTATGTGTTAAATATTTTTTAAATTACAAAATTCTCTAAATATCACCTGGTGAAGAAAATTTAATCAATACTTATTGAAACTAGAACTCTGTAGAATAGGAAACAATAACAAGATGTTTCAAAATGATTAGAAAAAAATTTTAAAAAATAAATTAATTGAGGAAAAAAATAAATGTCTCAACTCAGCCTTTCTAGTAGAAATAAGTAGTAAAACAGAAAAATGTGAATCCACAATGATGAGCTTCTCCAAAGAAATGAAAGAAGAACAAAAGATTTGGAAGACTAATAAACTAAAGGGAAGTACAGTCTAGGAGAAGAAAAACAAATACAATAACATTCACAAAAAACATGGTATCTCTATATAAGCAAAAACCACTATCCTCAAAGAGGGGATGTAGGGTCACATCTAAGGCTTAGTGATCTCCCAGAAGAAAAGGACAAATTTTAAAACTTGAACATCATGATAGATGAAATAATACAAAAAAACTCCAGG
The DNA here is from genome assembly GCF_037893015.1 of Macrotis lagotis. NCBI lineage: Eukaryota > Metazoa > Chordata > Mammalia > Peramelemorphia > Peramelidae > Macrotis > Macrotis lagotis. The sequence goes on from NC_133660.1 coordinate 31,095,252, forward strand.
ATTTCTGTATGCAGAAAAACAAAGCACCAATTGAAAGAATCCAGAGGATTCTTTCAAGTAAAAAAGCCACACTTAAATTTTCAAGACCATAGTAGTTAAATTTAACAAATATAATGACAAATGATAAATTCTATAAAAAGCCAAGAAAGAGCCTTCATTTGATAAGTCTTTATAAAGGAAAGGAAATTTAAAATGACTATTCTGTAACCACCAAAAACCATAAAAGGAAGGATACATTATTTTCCTAAAAGCAAAGAATTCAAGAGACAAACCAAAATGGCATACCCTAAAAATGTGAAACTAATCATCATTAAAAAATATGAATATTCAGTAAATGAGGCATTTCTGGGGGAGGTGGGGAGGCAGATGTGATAAGGATATTTGACATGCAAACACTCCCCCAAATTGGAAAGACAAGACTGGCAAATAAATAAATGAATACATAAATAAATGAATGGATAGATAGGAAAGAAAGAAAGAAAGAAAGAAAGAAAGAAAGAAAGAAAGAAAGAAAGAAAGAAAGAAAGAAAGAAAGAAAGAAAGAAAGAAAGAAAGAAAGAAAAAGAAAGAAAGAAAAAGAAAGAAAGAGAAAGAAAGAAAGAAAGAACAAAAGAAAGAAAGAAAGAGAGGGAAGGAAGGAAGGAAGGAAAAAGGAAAACAAGTCAAGAAGAATAGGACCATTATGAGATTATTTTTAAATATATAAGGAGATAAATATGTAATGCTCTGCCACAATTAGGCCCATGCATAAAAATAATAAGGGGAGAGACATGTCTCAGAAAGAAATTACAAAGAAGAAAGAAGGTGGGAATTAAAATGAGATAGGGAGAGCGGGAAAGGAGAAGTCTCAAGCCTATAGAGAGAATCCTCTTGAAGAGCCCTCCAGGAGGGAAGAGGTGCATGTCAGTGGCATGTCAGGGACCTTGTGTGACTTTAATCCGGAAGGCATTGGTACACCAGGAGAGGTCTGTTGTTTCATATGCATAGCAGTACAAGGCTATGTGTTTATATCTCTTAAACAACCCTAACAAGCAGAGATCAGTCTTGCTCAGGGGCGCTGTCTCTCATCTTTGTGGCTCTTTGACTTCAGGTGTCACTGTCATCTCAGGCAAATTTCACTTCCCTCCACAGCCCAGTCCAGTCCAGTTCAGTCTATTCAACCACCAAACATCGCTTTCCACCCTAGGTTAGGACCAGAGTTTTTCAGTTTCCCTGAGAATGGGAATGGCTTTCCCCATTTTCTACAAAAGGGATTAGTTTTCCCTAAAAGGCAGCAAAACATCTCCGTGATTGGCCCCCTCTTTTCTTGATATGATTTCTGGTCATCTAATGCTATTAAAAAGTCCATCCCCATGGAGCTGATGTCCCTCTAATTTGGTGAATTTCTGAAGACCATCCGAGTCACCATGTCCTACATCATATTCTACCCTGATGACTCGCCATATTTGCATATAAAGAAAAGAGAGAATCTTGGATAGTTGTTGAACCCTTGCTACTTTAGGGCATATTAACCTCCTTTGGTTAACTGCTCAATGACTTAGGAGCACCTTATTTGATCCTAACATCAACCCTGAAAGTGTTGGTGTTATACCCATCTCCAATACTCCCAAACACAACACTCAAAATGGGAGTGCCCTCAATGTCTCCCCTGTCCCTCTGCTCAGACAGGGTTCCCTACGCTAAGTGTGGGGCCCCTACTTTCTCAAAATTGCTATAAAACAATCCTGGATTTTTTTGAGCCAAAGTTGGTCATTTAACACTAAAAAATGATTTCCAGAATGTAATCTGCCACTCGAGATCTTAGCCCAAAAATAACTTTACATTTATATACTCTGCATGTGCATAATGGGCCTTGGTACCTCTCCCAAGACATGGGGAATAAAATGAAACTAGGCTTAAAGCAAAATTGTTTGTAAAATAAACTTCCCTTTGCCTTTGTTCCTTATTCTGGCCCTATAACCTCTCAATCCAAGGTTTTAGAGGCCCCAGGTCAGCTTTCCTCTAGACACTTTGCCAAATACATGACTGAAATCTATATCCACAATGACTCTCACTGTCAGAAGATCTGACATTAAGACTGGCCCTTCCACTTACAATCTCGGACAAGAAATAGCTGTGGGATCCTGGGCAAGTCATACAGTTGTGAGCAAAAAGTTGGAGGGACCTCAGAGAGCAGCCTCCTGTGCCCTAGATGATATGACAAAATGAGGTGGTCCCTGGACCAAAGTCACATTTCATCTGAGCCTTCATCTTCCTCTGAGCCTTCATCATCCTTTGATTTATCCAAGGTCAGTGGGCTTTCCCCCTTATCACCCTTCCACTCTTTTAATGTCCATTTCCTCCTTGGAAAGATGGAGATAAATGTATGATTACTTGCAAGGTTGTCATGAAACTCAACTGAGAGAATTGATTTAAAGTTTGGTAAATCTTAAAGTTCCATGTAAATACTAGATTTTTGTTTTGTCATCTTGGACAAAACACTTGGTCATCATCACCATCATCATCATCAAATAAATATTAAAGGTTTCTTCCCTTATAAAATGAGAGGGAAACAGTTTCTTTTCAGGAATCAATCATTCTATCTTCTTTATTACAAGTATAGGATGGTTTTTTGTGGGGGAGGGGTAAGAGGTGATATGTGAATCTGTACGTGTCATTGGAATAGGGAATTCTTGGTATGGAAATTCCCTCCACTGTTGCAGGTAGCAAGTTGTCTGTAGCTCATGGTCTTACAGAGGTATCCAGGAGGATTTGAAACAAGTCAGTCTACAAACTACCAGTCCATAATACCTTTCAATTCAATATTAAATTAGCAACCAGTATGCCCTTTAACATACATTATCTCATTTGTGTTTCAAAATAGCTCTGTGAGGTAGATCCTGCTATTGTCCTCATTTTACCGATAAGGAAACTGAGGCAGGTGAAAGTGACTTACCCAAGTTAGTAAGTGTTGGAGACAGTATCTGAACTCAGATCTTGACTCCAGGACCAGCATTGTATCCCCTCCCAAGCTGCCTATACTGGATGATAATGTGTAGGTAAGAAAGGAATGAATCATACTCCCACCACTTATTTTCTGTTTAACCTTGGACACGTCTATTTTCATCCCTCTGACTTTCATTTCTTCATTTTTTAATGAAGAGATAGATTAGCTGATCTCTAAAGATGCCATCATGCTTTTAAGTCCTATAATTGTGAATATTGGATAAGGCACTATGCCAGTCACAATATGTGAGGAATATTGTCTCCTGTTAAGGCTTGTTCCAGATCAAGAGAAATATTTAACCAGTATCATCATCACCATCATCATCATCATCATCATCCCCACTACCATCACCATCACCACGATCATCAAATAAATATTAAAATATCACCATTTTTATTATGTAAACTTTTTTATTAGATTGTATACTCCTTAAGGTCAGGGACTCTCTTTTGTCTCTTTTTGTATCCCAGTGCTTAGCCCAGTGCCTTAACACTTAATAAATGTTTGTTGGTTGATAATTTATTGATTTTAATTATTTCAACTCAACAAATGTCAATGTTGAGCTGGGAGCTTAACCTTCAGGAACACAGAGAAGGTGGAAGAGAGGAGAGGATTTTTATGAAGCTCTTGGGCAATTGATCTCAAAGGAGTCTGGGAAAAACCACAAAGGGTCCTGGTCCACAGGTAATTGGGTGGAGTTTATAGATGTGGATTCACGGACTTTCCTTAATTCTCACCATAGCACCAAGGAAAGTCTGTGAATTATTTCATTGTTATTATTGTTGCATAATCATAACCCTATTCCTGCTTCTATTAGAGGGAAATCACCTGGGGGGTAGAGAGGGAACCTAGAATCACTCTCCAGGGATTTTTTTCTATCTTTGTCTTAAGGCAGATACAAAAGGTGATGCCCTCCAAGAGGTCATAATCAGGAACTGATTAACCTAACTGAATTGTTTAAATGTATGGTGTGGGTAGAAACCTTGTTTTCTATCTACAGGTAGCAAGCATAACTTAAACATTCCAAAGATAGCATGATTAGCTGATCCCATTTTTAGTCCTTTTTTTGCTGTCTTAAAATGAGAAAGATTTGTCGTATTTATATTTTAAAATCTCTGTAAGTCATTGTCCTACAGTAATACTATCAAAGAGATTGCTAGGTGATGCAATGGGTAGATTGTTGGACCTGGAAATAGGAAGATCTGAGTTCAAATCCCACCTCAAACATTTACAAGCTGTGAGACCCAGGACAAGTCACTTAATCTTGGTCTGCCTCAGTTTCCTCAACTATAAAATAGGAGGTTCTTATGAGGATCAAATGAGGTAATATTTATCAAGCACTTAGCACACTACCTAATCTAAGGTAGGTGTCTAATAAATGCTTATTCCCCTCACCCTGTCACCTTTTTCCCCTTTTCAATAAATTCCTGTGAGTCCCTATCATCTGCATAATCAAAGATATCCTCTGTTTGAGGTTCAAAGCCCTATATAACCAGGTCCTGCCCTCCCCCACTACCTTTCTAGTCTTCTTATATCTTACTCCCCCACCTACATATTCTGTAATCCAGGGACACTGACTTTCTTGCTGGTCCTAAACAAGGACTCTCCATCTCTCCACTTCAAGCACTTTCCCTTGCTGTCTCCCAGATCTAGAATGTACCCTTTCCTTATTTCCATTCTCTCTACCCCCTACTCCCATTTCCAGGGCTTCCCCATTAAAATCCTGCCTCCAACAGGAAGACTTTGTTAAGCCCCCTTGATTCCCTCTATTGATTATCTCCTATTTATCCTATAGGTAATTTGTTTGTACATACTTATTCATATGTTTTGTCCTCCATTAAACTTGTGAGCTCAAGACCAAAGAATATCTTTTATTATTCTTTTTATACCCAAGGACCTAACAAAGTCTGGAATATATGAGACACTTTTTACTGATTGACGCTCTGACAGGTAACCTCTTCACTTACTGATAAGAGACTGATATAAAATGGCAAATTCCTTGAAGGTAAGAAATGTCTTTCACCTCTTTTGGCACACCCAACATTTCACATATTGGAGGCACTTAACACGTGTTGAATGATTGATTGATAAATGGTCTTATCAGTTCATAAACACATATCAAATTATTCTGATTATATAATTCAAAATATTTCACTTGATGTCAGATTTACTCAAAAGTAAAAAAGCAAAATCAAACTGACAATTTCTTTTTTGAAGTCAGAGATAACTGGGTTTGACACCTACTATGCAACTCTGGATAAGTCATTTCTCTTGCCAGAGCCTACACAATTCAAGACTATAAGCACTAAGTAGTGTTAATGAGTGGTGAGTACTTCTTTACTTAAATCTGCATTAAAAAAAGAAAAGAACCTGGAAACTAAAAGGGTTGGAGTACCCTCTAGTGACAGACTCAATATAACACCTTTTCAATCCAGTTCAGACTCATGATTTACACTTGCTTCTAAAACAATCTCCTTCCTCTTTCAGTTTCTTTGTTATCCACAAAACCTCCCCAAAGTTCCCAGCCCTCCAGACCCTACCCAACCACTGTAGAGTCCCCAAAACCTGAGCCCCAAGAAGCAGGACCTTGCTTCCCCTGGCCCAAATCTAAAAGGAACATCATGGAATTTGAATCTGGCAGAGACTTTGCAAGGAAACTGACACCCAGGAAGCAGAGAATTGTCCAAGGTTTCAGAGTTAGCAAACGGCAGCGCTTAGATTTGAAACTGGGTTCACAGATTCCAAATTATTTCTGCAAGTCAAACTAAACACTACAGTGTATTCAAATATCAGATAAATGTAGGTTCTTACTCTAGAAATACTAAGGAAGACAGTTTTCATGGTGTGAAACCAATCCCTGCTCTGTAACTTGATCCTAATGGAGCAGCCTCCCAGAACCACCCCTGGCTTGTTGTTCAGTCATTTTTGAGTCATGTCTTTGTGATCTAGGGAGATAAACTGGAGTGGTTCATCATTTACTTCTCCGGTTCATTTTATAGATGAGGAAACTGAGAAGAACAGGAACAAGTGACCTTCCAGAACCATACAATGAGTATATGTGTCTGAGGCCAGATTTGAACACAGGAAGATGGCTCTTCCTGACTTGGAATATCTAGCTGCCCACTTGAACTTATCCATACATAAGTCTATCTGTGATTTAGTCCATTCAGATATTCCATTCAATGCAGTAGATCAAAATCCATTCATGCCTGCCCATCCCATGTAACTCTTGTCCTTCGTTTTCTTAGTAATGGGCAGTCGAGAGATGGAGCATCTTATGTGAGTGACATCCAGGAGGCCAGTGTCACTGAATGAGTGAAGTCACAGAAGGGAACAAAAGAAAGAAGGGGTCGTACTGTGAAGGGCATTAAATGCCTACAGGACATTGCATTTGATCCTGAAGGTACAACGGGAGCCACCAGAGTTTAATGATGCTTAGATCTGTGATTTAAGAAGCTCATTGATCATTGCTGAAAGTCTACTTGCTCTCCACTTAGACTCACATTGCGGATGCCCTTGATTCATATACAGATATAGATTTTGTCTAGGTAGACGAGTGGGCATATGAATTAGTAGTTGTTAATGTTTTTATCAGTTGCTTTTTTGTATTAATAAGACTTGAGATTTTTCCCCATAACTTTGCTATCATCCGCTCTTGCTACCTTGCATATGAATTCTTCAGTGCTTTATCATCTCTCTTCTATCAAGAGTCTCCTCTATATATGCTTAGCACAATGTAGTGGTTTTCCTATTTTTATTCTCTGTAGTGGCATTTCTACCTCCTCTATAAATATCCTTGATAGATAAAACTATTTGTAATAGTCATCTTTGCAGATCTTTTCCATTTTTTTCAATCTGTCATCATTCTTAAATGTCCTTGGTACAGTTTTACTTAGCTGGGTATCTTGTCAAGTTTCCTCTATTCTACCCTCTACTCTTCTCTCTGCTTTATGGGGTGATACTGCCCATAATTGTGGATCTTTGTTATACTTTACAAATGAATTTATACTCAAAGTAAATATTATGTTTAGTTGATATGTCTCTCCCCTTGTCATATATGTCAAATGGCAGCTGATACAGGTGCCTTCTGGGATCCTTTGGTCTATTTGTGGTAATAAATACATGCTGGTTAAGCTTTAATGTAAAATTATTAGATTTCTAGTGTCGTTTCTGATGTCTCTTTCCCATTTCTCATTGTTGTTTAAAGAATTCAAGATTGAGTTGTTTCACTTGTATGTGTTTTTCTCATTATTTTTTTTAACTAACTTTGATCTTTGCCCTGAAGTTAGAACTCTAATTGTCAACAGACAGCAAGGACATTGTAGAAAAATTACCAGAATATTTGATTAAAAGTATAAAAAAACTGGGACCGCTAGGTGGCGCAGTGAGAGCAGCTAGGTGGTGCAGTGGGGGTGGCTAGGTGGCGCAGTGAACAGAGCACCAGCCCTGGAGTCAGGAGTACCTGAGTTCAAATCCAGCCTCAGACACTTAATAATGACCTAGCTGTATGGCCTTGGGCAAGCCACTTAACCCCATTTGCCTTGCAAAAACCTAAAAAAAAAAAGTATAAAAAAACTAAGCAAGAAGAACAATTGACCAAACATTCATTCATTTATTCTGATGGGGGGAAAAATCCATGTCAGTGAACAAGTATTTTGCACAAGGGAAAATTCACCAAATTCTCTGAGGAAGATCTCCATATCTGAACAAATTCTTCATGGCACTCTGAAATTACAATAAAGGAATTCTAAGAACCTCCAGAAGAACTCAGAAAAACAAATCAAATAATTAAATGAATAAATGAGATAAGGACAAAAATTAGAACTTTTAAGAGTATTAGAACCATGGACTAGAGAACTTAGAACAAAAGACAGATATTCCTCATAAACAAAAAGATTCCCTGAAGATAAAAGTGAAAAAATAAAGACAGAAATTATAGGCAAAAGAAAAAATAATGGAATAAAATATTTCAAAACAAAACTGGAAGAATGTATGAAAACTCTAAAAAATCAGAGCATAGAATTTGAAGATAGATGTAAAAATATTTAGCGGTCTTCCAGGAAATAAAATAATGAAAAAAATATATATAATATAATAATGTAACAACAATAAAAGTAAATCCAAGGAATTTAGGATAGAACAGAGTTATGGGAGAGACCAAAAGTTGGGGAGAACAGCCTGGCTTTACTTAGTAGAAGCACTATGAGGATAATCCCATGGAATATGAATGGGAATGAGCTTATAGGAGCCATCTTAGAAATATGGCACTGGAGTTTCTCCAGAACCTTCCAGATACACCTTCCTTAAGGATGGACCTTAAGCTTCAAAAAGATGAAACCATCCTTTTATTGGCTGCTGACTTGGTAAAATTTTCAAAGGAAATGACCTATCATCTGCTTTCTCTTTTCTTCCCATCTGCTGAGCACAGCAAGTTTTCAAGCTTTACTCTGGAGGGATAGAGACAGGGCTGGTATTCTTCCTTCACCAAAAATAATAGCAAATTGCAACCATATGGGAGCTATATCATATTGTGGGCTTGGGTGAGTCTCAGCCTGGGGACTTTGGCTCTCATTCTGACTTTATTTCTTTGCCTGATAATAAATGACTAAGCATCAAACAATCAAATGGGAAAGGGAGAGAGACAGAGAAGTTTCTAGTTTTAGAAGACATTTTTTATGTTAGAAAGGTCCTTCTTTAGTCAGTGGAAGTGGGGGCCCTTCTCTTTATATCCCCTAAAATACTTCTTGAGGGAAAAGATGAATATCTAGCAAACAATGAACTTGAATTTGGGGCTGACTTGACAGAAGATCCTTCAGAGAATTATTTGGACAGTGCAAAAGTCAAGGTGAAATGTAAAATGTGCATAAGGAACGTGGGGTGTGTGACTTCCACTGAATGTAAGGAGAGATTGCTAGTTTATATTTACATATTATATTACAAAGACTGAGGTCTGACTATGATTGTGCCTATGGGCAGGTATGTGAGTGTCAGACAAAAGAAATGATCTTGATCAATCATTGAGCTGAGAGAGGTCTCCTCGCTCAACATTAAGCCTCCTTATCTAAGGGAAAGTTGAAAACTAGCTTCAACTAGAGTCCAAGGTTGATCTATGTGTCCTTGTCCTTTGTGCCTACTCAATGAAGTTCGTGCATATTATTGTACATTCCCCTGTAATATAATGGCCAGGGTGAGGGGAAACATATAGGGGTAAATATTATTTAGCTTGTGATCCCAACCAATGACTGGAATAAAGGGGAGGAACAAACCTTTCAAACTGCATATAAGACTGGACATTGTCATAATTCACTGCCTTCTCTCAGTAAAAAGGATGGTCCTTCTTTGCAAGGAAGTTAATTAATAAAATCTATTTTAATCACTCTGGACTAAGTATTTATGATAAGAGCCATTGATAACATTGTATGTTCAGTAGCCCCACAAACTGAACATGTTCTGATTTTTCAAGTGTCAATATCCCATAAGAATTTTTGTTTGTTTTTTGTTTTGTTTTTGCAAGGCAATGGGGTTAAGTGACTTGCCCAAAGCCACATAGCTAGGTAATTAAAGTCTGAGGTTGGATTTGAACTCAGGTCCTCCTGACTCCAGGGACAATGCTCACTCCCCATCCCAGAAGAATTTAATAGTATTTTAAGTTTTGATTTGTTTGTTTTCTGTCAATAAATGCTTGGAGACTTTGTGTGTATATTAAGCATTTCTTTCGTATAATGAAATTAAATAGGTCTCATCTCTTTCTATTGAATTTTGGATAGTTTTCAACTCCCCTCACTGGGGAGAGCCTAGAAATGAGTTAAGTCTAAGCTTTAACTAATTCTCTTAGGTCTCTCAGGTCTCTTAGATCTCCTGGGTTGGGGGGGGTTCTAAAGAACTAAAGAAATAATGAGGGACAGCTGAGCAAAATGGCCAAAATGGGAGGAAGGAAGGGAGGGGGGAAGGGAGGGAGGGAGAAAGGGAGGAAGAGAGAGAGAGATACAAAGATACAGAGAAAGACAGAGAGACAGAGAGTCATTTACAGAAATACAGAGACAGACAGAGAGAGAAAGAGAGACAAAGAGACAGAGAGATAGAGAGCGACAGACAGACAGAGAGAGAGAGAGAGACAAAGAGTCATTTATAGAAATATAGAGACAGAAAGAGAGAGACAGAGAGAGAGAGACAAAGAGACAGAGAAAGACAGACAGTCATTTATAGAAATAGAGAGACAGACAGAGACAAAGAGACAGAGAGAGACAGAGAGTCATTTATAGAAATAGAGAGAGAGACAGAGAAAGAGAGAGACAAAGAGACAGAGAGAGAGAGACAGAAAGTCATTTATAGAAATATAGAAAGATAGAGACAGAGAGAGAGACAAAGAGACAGAGAAAGACAGTCATTTATAGAAATATAGAAAGAGAGCGACAGAGAGAAAGAGAGAGACAGAGACAGTCATTTATAGAAATATAGAGACAGAAAGAGAGACAAAGAGACAGAGAGAGAGAGAGTCATTTACAGAAATAAAGAAAGAGAGCGACAGACAGACAGAGAGAGAGAGAGAGACAAAGAGTCATTTATAGAAATATAGAGACAGAAAGAGAGAGACAAAGAGACAGAGACAGAGAGACAGAGAGTCATTTATAGAAATATAGAGACAGAGAGAGACAAAGAGACAGAGAGAGAAAGAGAGAAAGACAGAGTCATTTATAGAAATAGAGAGAGAGACAGAGAGACAGAGAGACAGAGAGACAGAGAGACAGAGAGACAGAGAGACAGCGAGACAGCGAGCGAGCGGGCAGGACCGAGCGCCCGAGCGCTTCTTTGGCGGTCCCGTTGCACCCTGGGCGCGGCCCCGCGGCGGGCTCAGGCCGGCCTGGGACAGGGCGCCCCCGGCCCGCGCTAGTCGCCCCACGAGCACCAGGCACAGCGGGGCTCACACGCACCCTTAAAGGAGGCCGAGCTGCGGCCCGGCCCGGCCCGGCCCTCCTCGGTCCCGCCGCCAAGCCGCCCTTCCCGGGGCGCGGGCCGGGCCGGGCCGGGCCCCCCTCAGCCCCGGGGCTCCTGCGGGGCGCAGTCCGCAGCCTCCCCGCTTCCCCGGGCCGGCGGGCCGTGCACGGAGGGGCCCGCTGTGCTGGTGGAGCCTCTGCGGGGCGGCGGCCCCGGCCCGGGGCTCCCGGAGGAGGCTCTGCGCAGGGCCCGGGGCAGGCGGCCAGCTGGCCACGAGCGAGCCGGGCTCCCTGTCCCTGTGTGTGTGTCCGTGTGTCCCTGTGTGCCCGTGTCCCTGTGTTTCTCTGTGTGTGGCTCTTGGTCTCTATGCCTTTTTTGTCAATGGATTGTTATGTCTGTCTCTGTCTCTGAGTGTATCTCTGTCTCTGCCTCTCTCCCTCTCCCCTCTTGTCTCTCTGTCTCTGTTTCTCTCTTTTCTCTCTTTGTCTCTGTGTCTCTATCTTTCTCTTTCTCTCTATCTCTCTCTCCCTCTCTCTCCTGTCACCTTGTCTCTCATCTCTGACTGTCTCTGTCTCATCTGTCTCTGTGTCTGTCTCTATCTCTCTCTCTTTCTCTTTCTCTCTATCTCTCTCTCCCTCTCTCTCCTGTCACCTTGTCTCTCATCTCTGACTGTCTCTGTCTCATCTGTCTCTGTGTCTGTCTCTATCTCTCTCTCTTTCTCTTTCTCTCTATCTCTCTCTCCCTCTCTCTCCTGTCACCTTGTCTCTCATCTCTGACTGTCTCTGTCTCATCTGTCTCTGTGTCTGTCTCTATCTCTCTCTCTTTCTCTTTCTCTCTATCTCTCTCTCCCTCTGTCTATCTCTGACTCTGTCTCTGTGTCTCTGTCTATCTCTGTCACAGTGTTTAACTAGCTCCCAAAGGAGGACCCCCTGCACTCTGTATTGTCTGCTATACATTTTCCTACACGTGCTTCCCACGGCTTCCATCTTGCCCCCAATCTGGATAAACGGATTTCTTGTCCAAAAAGAAGAAAGAGACGTGCGCTGTCCATCTGTTTGACAGGAACAGTCACCAAAACTGAGAATGCTGAGGAAGACGATGAGATTCCACCTTGTTGAGCAGCCCAAAGGAACGGACCTGGGGGTTCTGGGGAGGAACCTTCCTCCCGCAAATCCCAATACTATTTCCACTTTACCCTGAATGTAGTTTGTTTCTTCATAGTTGACAAGTTGCCACTGTGACCACTGGAGAGTGACCACTAAAGAGATAACATAGGCAAAGTGCTTGCAAACTTTAAAATGTCATATATACATATACATATTATGTATATGCTTTATTAGAACTGAGTACAAGGGATGTGTTTATAAAATTTGAAGGATTAGGGTCACTTTGATACTTGGATTCTTCCTTCTGTTGAGGAAAGGGCTTAGTTTAAAGCCTTGCTCCTCTGTTTCCCAGATAGACCATGGGATGATCACTTCCCAGAGAGGACAGGAAGAGAGTAAAAGGAAGGACCAGATCCTCCCTCCCAGGTTATCAGCCCCCCAAATGGTCATCGGACTCAAATCTTTGTTACTTTGGCTATCACCTTTCCAACTCTGATGTCATTCTAATTACAATATAAAAAATAAACTAAAAAGTTGATGGCTGCCAAAATCTTGAATTGTGTGGTTACTGATAACACCAGAGAGAGCTTGGGAAAGGGAAGGTCTCTTTTGCCCCTGTCGAAGAGAGACATTTTATTTCTCTCCAAGTGAAAGAAAAGAAGGGATAGAAAGATATTAATAGAGACAAAGACAGCAAAGGAAGGAAGCATAGAAGTTTTGTCCTTTCTTGGCAATTCTCAGACAAAGATATTAAAGGTATCTATAGTCACATGAAAAAATGCTTTAAATTATTATTGATTGGAGAAATGTAAATTACAACATCTCTGAGATACTGCTTCTCCATATTCAGGATAAAATGGAAATAGGATTGGAATTTCTGGGAAGGAAGGTTCATCCCCAGAAACCCCCAGCTCTATTCCTTTGGGTGGCTCAGCAAGATGGAATCTCATCCTCTTTCTCAGCATTCTCAATTTAGGTGACTGTTTCTGTCCATCAAATGGGCAGTATACATTTCTTCTTTTTGGACAAGAAATCCATTTATTCAAATTGGGAACAAAATGGAAGTCATAGAAAGTATGTATAGGAAATTAGATAGCAGACAATACAGAGTGCAGGAGTTCTTCCAACAGGGGCTAGAAAAATTCACTCTCAGATTGGCCAATACAACTAGAAAGGATAATGATCAATGTTGGAGGTGATGTGGGGAAACTGGGACCATAATATATTGTTGGTGGAGCTGTGAACTGATTCAACCTTTCTGGAGAGCAATTTGGATTCATGCCCAAAGAGTAATGAAACTGTTCAGATCCTCTGATCCAGTCACACCACTCCTGGGTCTGTATCCTGAAGAGATTATGAAAAAAAGGTAAAAATCCCACATGTATAAAAATATTCATAGCAGCTCTTTTTGGTAGTAGCAAAGAATTGGACATCAAAGGGATGTCCATCATTTGGGGAATTAGTGAACAAAGTGTGGTATATGTATGTGATGGAGCATATTGTTCTATGAGAAATCATGAGGGATGGGATTTCAGAGAAACCTGGAAAGACTTGCATGAACTGATGCTGAGTGAAATAACAACAACATGACAGACCAGCTCACTCCATCAGTGCCATAATCGGGGACAATTTTAGGGGATCTGTGATGGAGAATACTATCTGTATACAGAGAAAGAGAAGACCAAAGTTTATCTTCAATTTTTAAAAGTTGTCTTATGTGCTATGGCATTTTGTTCTCTCTCATATTTTCTTTCTTCCTTTTGAATCTGATTCTTCTCTCATAACACATTCAATTTAGATCTATGTTTAACATGGTTACAAATGTAAAATCTATATCAGATTGTTTTTTGTCAGGGGGAGGGGGAGGAAAGAAGAGAGAGAGAGAAAGTGTAAAACTCAAAACCTTGCCAAAAAAGTGATTGGTAAAAAACTACCTTTGTATGTAGTTGGAAAGATAAATAAAATGTTTATTTTAAAAAATGATTGAAAAAAAGTTTTGCCCTTCTTTAAAGAGACAGGAGAGAATATTCTTGATCAGTGTAAGCTGAGGTGGGGTGATGATGAAAGCCCCTGGATCTCCATATGTGAAAAACAAATATATATGAATACATACAAAGAGCTGGAAATAAATAAATTTAAAATTAAACCATCCATTGGATTAGTAAGAGAGATCATTGAGGCCATATATGTTTCATGCCATTATTATTATATTATTATTATTATTATTATTATTTCACACAGGACCATTATGATAATTTAAGTCCCATCTGAAGTGGGAGATAGGTTCATTCTATATACTTCGATTTCTACAAATTATGTGTATAGCAACTCTTTGTTCATTCTATACAAGGAAGGACTTATTCTTGCTCTGTGTATGTATTCTTAGATAGATGAATGGATGGATAGACATGTAGGTAGATAGATGATAGATAGATAGATAGATAGATAGATAGATAGATAGATAGATAGATAGATAGATAGATGATAGATAGATAGATAGATAGATAGATAGATAGATAGATAGATAGATATAAATAGATAGCTGGGTGGATGGATGGATGGATGGATGGATGGATGGATGGATGGATGGATGGATGGATGGATAGACATAGATGTGTGTACTCATGCACAAATTACAAATGTATATGCATTAAGGGAGACATGGCATAGTAGATAAATAATAGGGTTAGGTTTCACATATGAAATTACAGATAATGTGATCTGGAGAAGTTACATTGACCTCTTCATGTTCCTGTTCCTGACCTTCTGATCTTCCAAAATGATGCCTCTACTGCTCCCACCTTGGAACTTCCCTCAGGGTCTTGTGCCTCCTTCTCCTGGACCATTCTCCCACTCCAGTGGGATTATTACCCTGAAACAACCCTCTGCAAGGCCAATTTCTCCCTTTTCCTTTGGTGAGTTTCTACTTGAGTCACCCCTTTATGAAGGGAAGGGCAGGACCAGCCTGCCTTCATTCCCCTCCCAGTTCTAGTCCTTATTTTATGAACTTCTGAGTACACACACACACACACACACACACACACACACACACACATACACAAACAGGTCCTTTCAGCTTCCTTTGATCTTCCACCACTAGAATGTAAGCTCCTAGAGGGCAGGAACTACATTTTAGCTAGTGTTTTGATCCTCAATACTTAGCCACAGAGGCTGGTATATAATAAGTACTTTTAAATTTTTAAATTTTTAAATTTTTTATTTATTTAAGGCAATGGGGTTGTGTCTTGCCCAAGGTCACACAGCTAGGTAATTATTAAGCGTCTGAGGTCAAATTTGAACTCAGGTCCTCCTGACTCCAGGGCCGGTGCTCTATCCACTGCGCCACCTAACTACCCCCCTAATAAGTGCTTTTAATATAGATTTGTTTCTTTCTTTCAGTACTTAACCACCTTGGCCAAGGGTTTCAGTACCAACATCCCTTAGAAACAAAATTCCAGATTTTGATCACATAGAATTGTTAAATGTATGTGTGTAGCTAAATATATAAATACATATATGTAACATATGTGTGCAATCAATGGAAGAAAACACAAACCTAATGTCTTCTCCTAAATGTTACTGTATTTAATTCACCATAAAAAGAAACAAAATGGCAGGGCAGCTAAAAAAACAAAACCCAGTCCTTTACTAAACAAAAAAAGTTAATTATAGACATATACTGAGTGAAAATTAGGGGACAGAATTAAAGGTAAAGTTTTAGTCATGATGACAAATCAGGAGACAATATAAAAACAAATAGGAGAACTACATTTAAAAATGAAAAATAACTATTAATATATGTACCAAATGACACAGCAGTTAAATTCTTTGAAAAGAAAAAAACAGGGGTGGCTAGGTGGCACAGTGGATAGAGCAGCGGCCCTGGAGTCAGGAGTCCCTGAGTTTGAATCTGGTCTCAGAAGCTTAATAATTACCTAGCTGTGTGGCCTTGGGCAAGCCACTTAACCCCATTTGCCTTGCAAAAATCTAAAAAAAATTACAAAAATGTGATTACAAAATTACAAATAACAAAAGTAATAGTGGGAGACTCTTCTCTCACAGAGGCAGGGTTGAGAATCAGCCTCAGAGCTTCATTGATGTAAACTTTTGTCTGTCTGGCTTGGACCAACTTTGTGACCCTGAGGAAACTCCTAATCTCTCTGTGATCTAGATAACACTCTAAGACTATAATTTACATAAAAAGTGCTGACTTAAATTGGAGAGAGTTCCCTTAGCCTGGAGTCCCCTAGATCAATGAAATCACAGATCTAGGTTCTAATCTCTCTCATACCTCAATGAATACAGCAGAAAGATAAAGAAAAACATATGGTTGAATGAATTGAAGGATAAATTATTTGACTTAGAATAATTTATATTTATAAATTATTTATATTATATTATTATATTAATATTTATAAATATAATAAATAATGGATTTCTATTTGTAAATATAAAATACTATATTAATATTTATAAATTGTGTTATATTTATGTTTATAAATTATTTTATAATTTGACTTAGAAATCTTACGATTTCTGAATGAAAATATTCAATAATGCAAACATTTTTTCTATTCACCATGCAGATTTAAAAATTATCCAAGGATTTGACTACCAATCATGTTGATCAATGTGCAAAAACCTGTTTAAGAATACTGGTTTTTCATTTACTCAAAGCATAAATCCACAGGATACAACAATCAATGGGTCCCAAGTAGTCTTTAGCTATTATCTAAGCAGGAGAGATCCAATGGAATTTTACAGAGGGGAAAGTAAAAATTTTCACATTATAGACAAGACAGCAGAAGTGGGGTTTCTAATTCAGTAAAATAATAAACCTATCAGTAAAGATGGCAGGGATAGCTGGAATTTGTTTCCATTGTTCAAGTCATTTCAGTCATATCCTACTCTGTGACCTGATTTGGAATTTTCATGAAAAGATACTGGAGGAGTTTTTGCCATTTCCTACTACAGCTCATTTGACAGATGAGGAAACTGGGGCAAACAGGGTGAAGTGACTTGCCCAGGGTCACACAGCTAGTATCTGAGACTGGATTTGAACTCCTGACTCCAGACCAAGCACTATGCCACTGTTCAGTTGGAATTTGTAGACTGAACGTTAAGACTAGAACTAAACTAGTTAACTTGACATGTTCTTATTAAGGGAAGTAATAAAACTGAGCTAGATATACTCTTATCACTAACTAATTTATCACCTGAGCTAAAGTTTGATGTCTCAGCAAAACTCTGCAGGCTGTTTAGCTAGTTATGTGAAATGCCAGAAATTCTTTTATTCCAATGCTTTTATAAAAACTGATGATGTGCTAGGGATAAAGAAACATAAACAAAAGTTTAAAATCACATATAATAAATATTTCATTTACAGACCATAATTCAATCAAGTAATAAGGAAATCTGAGTAAAAGACACATATCAAAATGCAAAGTAATTAATAGCTAATAGGCCACAGAATAAATCATAGGAATAACAAATAATTATGTTGAAATAAAGATAACAATGAAACCACATACCAAAACTTTTGAAACAGAGTTGTAGCAGTCCTCTGATGAAATTCAATTATCTTTGAAAACATCTTAGCAGAGTGGAAAAAGAAAGAATCAATGGACTATAAAGATTGGAACAAAAGTCTGGAAAATAAACAAATTAATGATTTTAAAATGAGTACAAAGGAAGAAATCTTTCAGAGGAGGAACACAAAAATTAAAAGACTACAGACTTTATAAAATTAAAAAACACTTCTTTTGGAAAATGTAATAAATCAATAAAATCTGTTATAACCACATCCAAAAACAGAAGAAAATGGAATAAAAATTAAATTAAGTGGATCTCAACAAATAGACAATAAAATAACTATCAACTTCCATAAAATGACATGAGAATTCAAAGGAAATCAGAGAGTAGATACCAAAATCTAAACTACTCAGACTAATAAACTAAGAGCTAGAGTGCTCAAACAACCCTTTCCCAGAATAAGAAACTGAACAAGCTATAAATTATTGCCAAAAGGAGGTGAAAGGACCTGGATAAGATGAATTCACAAGGAATTTTATCACACATTTAAAAACCAATTATTACTTCTGCTACATAAATCATTCTCAAAGACAAATTCAGAAATCACACTCTACCAAACTTATGAGACAAATCTGGAATACACACACACACAGACAAATATACCAAAGAGAAAGAGAACTTTAAAGCAGTATAAATGAGTACCCAAAAATGTTAAGTAAAATTTTATAAGAAGATTACAGAAACATATCAAGAAAATAATTCATTGTAACCAAACTGGATTCACACCAGGAATGCAAAGATGGTTCTACATTTAAGAAAACAATTATCATAATTAATCAAATAAACAACAAAATTGCAAGAACTACAAATTTCAGAAAAAATTTCAACAAAATATAGTATTCATGCTACAAACTCAAAAAACATAGACATGGGAAATCCCTTCTTTTGGATAATCAAAAAATACATATTTAGAAACAAGACCTAGCATTGTTTGTGGTGAAGAAATCCAGAAATATTTTCCCACTACAAGCATAATTTTAGAAATTCTATCTATTATAAGAAAAAATATCAAAGGAATAAACATAACAAAGAGACAAAACAATTCCTATCTGAGGACAATCTACTTAGAAAACCCCAGTTAACCAGGCAACTAGGTGGCACAGTGGTTAGAGCACTGGCCCTGGAGTCAGGAGAACTTGAGTTCAAATCCAGCCTCAGACACTTAATAATTGCCTGTGTGACCTTGGGCAAGTCACTTAACCCCATTGCCTTGCCCAAAAAAAATTAATCAATGAAGCAACCAATTGTTCTCAAGGCTGTACCAAGCAGTCTTATAACAGTTCTATACCATAACTGTCACATTCTGTGGCAAAGACTCCAGAAATAAAGTAAATATATCTACAAGGATCATATTCACCCACTATGGACTACCTGGTGGTGAATTTTTCTATCCATGTCAAACCACAAAACAAAAATTTTACATGTTCTTCTGTGTTCTCCATGGTCTATAAAGTCTCCATCTACATCAAATGATGGTGACAGAATGACAGAAACAGGCAGATTCCCCTTGTTCAAAGGCTATGAACAGACAAATTTCTGAGGAAGAAATTATATACATATATATATATATATATATAACATATACTATATAAAATGCTCTAAATCATTATTGATTAGAGAAATGCAAATTAAAACAATTTTAAGTTATCTTCTCACACCTATCAGATTGACAAAATGATAGGAGAAATGGAGGAGATGTGGAAAAATTGTAATCTTAATGCATTATTGGTGGAATTGTGAACTGATCCAACCATTTTGAGAGAAATTTGGAATTATGTCCAAGAATTATAAAACTGTGTATACCTTTTGATCCACCAATATTACTATTAGGTCTATTTCCCAAAGTATTCAGGGGAAAAGGAAAGAACTTAAATATTCTAAAATGTTTGTAGAAGTTCTCTTTGTCGTAGGAAAAAAAACTGGAAATTGAGGAGATATTCTTCAATGATTTGCTTGGAAAGATTTTGAAATTATGAAATTATGAAAAATGAAGTGAAAGAACCAAGAGAATGTTTTAAATGTTGTATACAGTAACTGCAATATTGTTCAAAGAATAATTGTAAACAACCAAGTTATTCTGAGTATTATAAATATTCAACTCAATTACAAAGGACATAGGAAAGAAGATTTTAACTATCTCAGAGAAAGAACTGATAAATAGAAGTAAACATATAATGGATTTTCATCCATTTATAAATCTATGTCAATTGGTTGAACTTCTCTAGTGCAGGACAGGGAAGGAGGAAGGAAGATAGTTTGGAAATGTAATGGAAAATAAATTAAATTTTTTGAAAGGATGGAAGAAAGTTTTAAGAATTACACATTTTCATTTAAAAAAAAGAATTACACATTTTCTAAAGTGTCTACTAATTTTAACTTGATTATGTCCAAAGCCCAATAATATTGAACAAGTGACACTGACATTCCTGCTATAACTAAAACCAGAAGGAAGTTGCAGCAAAACAAAAGGATGGTTCACATGTTCACTTTAAGGAGGTAAAGAAAGGAGCTGGCCAAAATGACCTTACCTTTTACCAATTCCAATACTAGGTTCTTACCCTAAGGAAACCATTAATAAGACTTACATCCCCAAATATACCCAAATATTTTTGCTATCATTTTTTGTGATAGCAAAGAATTGTAAACAGAGTAGATACCCATTAAATGGAGAAAGACTTGAAAAATTATAGCACAAGAATGTAATGAATATTACTATAGTTATAAATAATAAATGTGATAAATACAAAGAAGTATGGAAAATTCTATATGAATTGAAGAAGTAAGCAGAACCAAGAAACATATTTACAATGGGAAGAACACCTCAAAAAATCAAACATGTGTTGGGTATCTGGGGCCGGATTTGGGCTCAGATGCTCCTGACTCCAGGGCCAGTGCTCCATCCACTGCGCCACCTGGCCATACCTATTATTTTTTTTTATTTTTTCTATCCCCTTGTACTTTATCTTATGCAGGTCTATATTTTCTTGGGGGGGTATTATGTTTACTCTTAAACAAGGATACTTTAGTAATGTATAAAAAAATTATTTGTACAAAATAAGAATAAATAAATAAAAATTAAAAATCAAACATGAATGCAACAAAATCATAAAAATGAAGCATGACTCAAAGAGATATGCATTCTCTCAACCCCTTCAAGGAAGGGTGAGGTCTATAGGTGTCACACACTGCACATGTTTTTCAAACTTTTCAATGTATCGATCAGGTAGTCTAATTCCCCCCCCCTGTTTTTTTAGTGTGTCTTTGTAAAATATTGTTTTGGGATGGCTCTATGGAATGGAAAAAGAAAGGGATTCTGGGCATAACTGAAGAAACAGGATCAAATGAGGGAACAATTTTAAAAAACAAGGAAATAGTTGCGGAGTGACTTATACAACAAAAATGGGGTATTTTGTCATGGTGCATTGCAATACTAATTACAAGCATTTGCAAAAAATGATAACAAGGGAAATAATTTCATCTTATGAACCAGTTGCTAAGGATGAAATTATAGAAAGAATCTCCAAAGAACTCCTCTCCAATTAAAACAAAGTCCTTTCCAACTTAGTGGCTGCAATAAAAAGATAGGAAAAGATACATGGAAAAGCATGGTGCAGAAAGAATGAATGAGAAGCCAAAGACTTGAATATTATACAGAAATCTCTTAGCTCCATCTGAGTTTTTTTAATTCAAGAAAAACAATTGGTAGGCACTAGACATAGTGACATTATAAAGGATGAAGTAAGTCATACTTATATGGACTTGTTAATAATGTAGAAGTCAATCGTTTTTGAATATTCAGATAAAGAACATGTTTGCTAAGATCAGAATTAATTTTTAAAAGAATAATTTTAAAAGATTTGTGTGTAATTGAACTAGCTTTGAACTGTTTAAATAAGTGACCATCAAAAACAGGAAATGAACAATAGAAATAGCATGGACAGGGGCAGCTAGGTGGCACAGTGGCTAGAGCACTGACCCTGGAGTCAGGAGGACCTGAGTTCAAATCTGACCTCAAACACTTAATAATTACCTAGCTGTGTGGCCTTGGGCAAGTCCCTTAACCCCATTGCCTTGCAAAAACTAGAAGAAGAAAAAAGAAATAATATGGGCATAAAGTATAACAACTTTATCCAGAAGTTTAACCAAAATTTAAAACCACAAGGAAGGAAACAAGAACCCACCAGGAAGCAGCTGATAAGCCTCAGGTACCAAGCACTTTACAAATATTACCTCATTGATCCTTACAAAAATTCTGGAAGGCAGGTGCTACTACTAATCTCAAACTATCACAGGTTAAGTAACTTGCCTGGGTTCACCTAAGCTGGTAAGTATCTGAAGTCAAATTTGAACTCAGGTCTTTTGGTCTTTCTGTCTCCATGCATAGTGCTTTCTCCATTACTACACCTATGAGGAGGCTAAAAAAGGCCCCCAGTGTGGTTCTTTTAGTTAGTTAGGGAAGCTCAGTGGTGCAGTGGATAGAGTGAGAGCCTGGAATCAAGGAGACTCTTCCCAAATTCAAATCTACCCTCAGACAATTACTAATCATGTGAACCTGAAAAAGTCACTTAACCTTGTTTGCTCAGTTTCCTCATCTGTAAAATGAGCTGGGAGGAAATGGCAAACCTCTGTAGTATCTCTAAGAAGAAAACTCCAAATGAGGTCACAGAGAGTTGGGCATGGCTGAAAAACTATGAGCTCATACACATCATCAATGGCTAGAGAGAATTCCATTGAGCTGTATTGCCTAGGAAACTGTTCAGGCGCCTCCCTTGATGGCCAACCTTGTGGCAGGTAGTAATGTTGAGACCTGTGAGGTCCAGGAAGTCTGACTCAAGCAGGAGCAGGTGAAAACACAGTTGGGATGGACACAATTTGAGGTGGATCTAATCCTTGAACGTCCTCCTAAATCCTGAAGAAGTTTCTGGAACAAAAAAAAAAAAAAACCAGGACTCAGGTCTGCATCCTAAGATGCCATAGGACTCACTTGGAAGTCTCAGGGACAAAGAATGAGGCCAGAGGTTGGGGGCTGGATCCAGGGCTTGTTAAGGGTTCCCTGAGAAACCCCAAGGATAAAGGCAACAGCCTCAGCCAAGGAAACTCAAAGTGTGGATGTGACATTACCTGAGAAGTTGAAGGGAGCGGGAAAAAAAGTCAATTGATACAATCCCTTCTGTACTATTTTTAGGATTAGTAGAGTCAGGGGTGGCTAGGTGGCACAGTGGATAGAGCACCGGCCCTGGAGTCAGGAGCACCTGAGTTCAAATCTGGCCTCAGCCACTTAATAATTACCTAGCTGTGTGACCTTGGGCAAGTCACTTAACCCCATAGCCCTGCAAAAACCTAACCCCCCTAAAAAAAAACAGGATTAGTAGAATCATACAAATAATAATAAAAAATCATTAGTATAAATTAGTAAAATAATACAAATAATAACAAATCATTTGTACAAATTAGTAGAATAATACAAATAATAATAACAAATCATTTGTAGAATCCTAAAAATAGTACAGAAGGGATTGTATCAATTCACTGTTTTGGTTTGTTTTCACTACATTGTACTTCTCAGGTAATGTTGCGCTACTTGGAAATGAACTGGAGAAATGTGCCATTATGGTACATTGATTAGGGAAGCTCCAGGATCATGTGTATGGTCTTAGGGTTAACCAGGGACAAGATGAGAAATTTTCTCCCCGAATCCAAACATCATGATGGAGACAAAAGTAGTTACAGAGCCAAGAAGGTCCCGGTTCACATCTTTCCCCTGATTTATATTACTTATAAATCTATAAGTAATTTCCCCTGATTTATATTATAAATCTAGCTCAATGGAATTCTCTCTAACCATTGATGATGTGTCTGAGCTCATAGTTGTTCAATCATGACCAGCTCTCTGTGACCCCGTTTGAAGTTCTCTTCTCAGAGATACTAGTGGTTTGCTATTTCTTGTTACAACTCATTTTACAGATAAGGAAACAGGCAAATAAAGTTACGAGACTTCTTTAAATGTACCTCTCATTGGCTTAAGACTTTAAATTGTATATCAGATACTGCTCTTCAGTAATAGAGTGAGTTTCCTTCCCTGGCAACTCCCTATAGCAATGAAATCACATCTAGATAAAAAAAAGGGGAGGGGGAGGATCAAATAATGGGCAGATAGGGGTAAAAGTAAACTGAAAGGGGAGCAAATCATTCAAAAGGGCTGATTTGATCATAAGCTGTCTAGGTGCAGCTGTGGATCTCATAAAAAATGAAATAGCCCTAAAGCCTTTGACTAAATATACAAATTGTCAGCAATCCTTTACAGGGCACCTGAAATACAGTGAACAAATAGAAGCCATAGCTCAGCCACTGGAAGTTGTTGCTCAATAGAAAGATCCAATAAAAATAAAAATAATAGCCATCAATAGTTCTTTAGTGAAGTAGTAAATAAAGGAAAGTTCCAGTTGGGATACAACCCAAGGATCATGAGTCCCCTTCCCATCACTGGTGTGAGGATCTGTGGAAGCCTGTGATTATGTATGAGAGAACTCTTCCTTGTTATTTATCTTGGAATTCTGTTTAATAAAGTGTTATTTAAGTTAATGTGTCCTCTGATTTGATCTGGATGAAGTATAAGATGAGGTCTTGTGAGCTATAGTTCTGGATACCTTACCAAAGCTTACGTGGTCCTAAGATATAGTTTCGGAGTGAAGTGTCAAAATTCGAGGGAGCTCTGGGCTAAATGTACAAAAAAAAGATTCAATATGCCAATATTTTCTCAATGCTTTTCTTCCCAATTCTCAAGAGAGAGTAAAATTCTATCGTTATATCAATTTCCTCTTAACAATCTGCTTACTTAACTTCCAAATGAAGATTTCCATACTCAAATGCATTCAACTCCAATGACATTACACTGGTGAAGAAACAGCTGCCCTCTCACTGGTTAGAGCATTGCTTCATGGCTTATAAAAGGGAATAGAATAACAAATCATTAAGACATGTTTGAGAAGGAACGCTTGAATAACTACACTGACTGTGTTTCATGTGTCAGACTACTATCTCAACATTTATAAAACCCCAAGGAGAAAATGATTGCAAATGGCTGCTTGTGGAAACCAGCTGGTAAATTTATGGTCTTTCTGGTTAAAAAAAAAAAAAAAGATGATCTTTGAACATGCAGAAAATAATGGTCTTTTTAACAAGTAGATAATTAATAGAATTAACAGGAAATATGACTTTCCTATTAATTTTATACTGGTCTAATGTCAAAATCACAGTCACACATTAATTTCATTTTCCCCCTGTGTCTTCTTAAATCACCGAAAAAGTCATTAGAGTGGAAAATTATATGGACCTTATACAGTGTGCTGTTCAAGTGTAGGATTCACAGAATTTGGGAATTGGATGGGATGTCAACAACTAATGCTGTCCAGCCCAAAAGAAAAACTGTGCTCCAGCAAATCAGACAAGAAATCATGCTACCTCTGTTTGAAGGTCTTTAGTAAGGAGGAATCCCCCACCTCCAAAAGTAAATAAACTTGTGAAAGACTCTAATTGTTGGGAAGTTTTCCTATATTGATGCCAAGCCTAAAACTATCTCTTTGCATTTCTACCTCTGTGGTCCATTCTCTTCTTTAGGGTTAAACAGAGCAAGCCTAATAATCTCTCTGCCGTATAACAGAATTTCTAATATTTTCCTCAAGTAGTCAACTTTCTCCTGAGTCTCCCCTTCTACAGGATTCTTTCCCAGTTCCTTCAAGCTGATCTTTATATGATGTGAAATTAAAGCCTTCCGCCATCTTGGCTGCCCTCCTTCAGAAGCTCCGGCTTATAAATGTCCTTCATAAACTGAAATTCTGAGGAATGAACACAATTCTCCAGCTGCAGTATGACATAGAAATAGACCCTCCTTATTTCTGGAAGTTATACCCCTTTTACTACAAGCCAAGATCACAGTTGTTTTTTGTATTGTCACATCACACTCATGACTTTATAATTACTAATTCTCCCAGGTATTTTTCAGATAGCTGTCTAACCATATCTCCATCATCCTACATTTAGGAAGCTGAGTTTTTTAACTCAAGTGTAAGACTTTACATCTATCCTGATTTAATTTCATCTCGTTAGACAAAGACCAATATCCTAGCCCAGTGGAGTGTAGATATCTCAGGAGGTATACCAAACAATCCATTAGGGTTCAGGAAAAAATATTAGAACCACACCAATTCATCCCCAAAGTAAAAAAGAAACTACTTTTCTCATATTTAATATATGGATTGATACCATGTCCTCACTGAGTCTATATTCCAAAATGGCACATGAGGCATCCTAAGGGAAGAGAAGGGGTCCCACACTGCAGCTTTGGACAGGGACAACCTCTTTCATTCATTCCCTTTCAGAATATTGACATATACTGCAGATTGCATGTGCCCAGTGAATTTGACTTATCAATTTGTCTGTTTTTTCCTAATATTACTATCTCAAAATGGAAATGCTGTTTTAAAAGATTCCTGCAGAGAAATTTCAGACTGAAAATAATATTGATAACATGCACCAAAGCAAATAATAGGAGAACTGCAAAGATGATGTAAGAAGATAATTACTGAGGTTACTTCTCCTAGTATGAGTTTTCCAACAATCACATTCCATAGCTTAAAAATAATGTTGGTGTAATCAGATCTGACAAGAAACTGTCTCTCTCAAAAAAATTTTTCAAAATTATTTGAAACCTGGAACAACCTCCACTATCATTAGCAACCATACTTCTCTCCCCTTTATATTGTGACTGAAATACTGAATGATGGTATGAAACCTTAACAATTTGTAAGACACTAAAAGACAAAGTTTCTCTGGTAAAAAAAATGATGGATCAACAAAATATGGCAGGATTTGAATCCAGGTCTTCTTGATCATAAGTGCCATACTCATATGAGTCTTTACACCTCTGTCTGAAATTTTGGGGGGTTTTGGGGGGGTGTTTGTTTGTTTTTAGGTTTTTGCGAGGCAATGGGGTTAAGTGGCTTGCCCAAGGCCACACAGCTAGGTCATTATTAAGTATCTGAGGCTAGATTTGAACTCAGGTACACCTGACTACAGGGCCAGTGCTCTATCCACTGCGCCACCTAGCTTCCCCTTGTCTGAAATTTTTAAAGAGTAATCCATCACCTCCAAAAGCAACTTAGTGTATGGAAAGTCTCTCTTTTATTGGAGTTGGGAGGAGGGGGAAACGAGGGAAGAACTCATGAAGGAAGCAGCCACCAGAGTTGGGACTGGAGGGACGAAAGGAACTTCAATCGAGATAGTGGATCTGAGAAGACTGGGTAGAATAATATATAATAGGAAAAATAAATGAGTTTCCTCGGCTAGAAAATAATTGGAAAAGGAAATGGCAAAACACTCTAGCATCTCTGCCAAGAAAACCCCAGATGGGGTCATGGGGAGTCTGATGCAGCTAATCAACAAAGAATAATAATAATATAATTGCTACCTAATCAAGAGCAAGGATGTGGAAGAGATGGAGAGGCCAAGGGGAATAGAAGTAATCCACTCTGATGGCAATAAAAAGTCAATGAAGGGGATGTGGTATTGGAAAGGTATTGGAAAATCTGGAGCCAGATGAAAGGGGGCCAAGGAAGGTTTTTTGAGTAAAGTAGAATCATGATTAGAGTCATGCATAGGTGTAATTACTCAGGTAACATTGTCTTGTTAATATTTTTTTTTGTATATGAGTTAGGTGGCTCAGGGAACAGACTTCTGGGCCTAGAACCCAAGTTCAAATCCAACCTCAGACACTTACTAGTTGTATGACCCTGGGCAAGTCACTAACTTCTGTTTTCCTCAGTTCCCTTGTAAAATGAGGATCATAACATCACCTCCCCTCCTAGGATTGTTGTGAGGATTAAATAAGATAGATAATAATTATGAAGCAGTGCTTGTCTTACAGTATATAAATGTTTATATCCTTCCTTTCCTTCTATATTTGCTTTCTTTGAGGTCTGTGTCTAGTAGTGGTATTTCTGGGACAAAATGTATATACAGTGGACTGACAACATTCTAGCAGCATCCTCAGTATAGTTGATGGTGTACAGTGTCTTCAGCAGGAGCCAAGGGAAAATGGGACAAGAAATGAAGGCTTTAGAAAAAGCCCAGTAAGAAAAGCCACACTGCCTAAGGGAATTTTTTGAGTATCCCATGAAAGGAAGAACGTCCAAATAGTAGAAATATGAGTTAAGTCTTTCCCATATGTGCACACAGTTAGATATCAGAGGTTTAAGCAATGAAAGGGTTATTTAATCTTATGGCAACTCTCTTAGATCACTGGTCCTGCTTCCAGTCCATCCATCACAGCCATCATCCAAGGAAACAAGGCCCAGTTATCCCCACCAGTTGTCAACCATCTGCTCTTCAAAGGGCAGGCAGACCAGCCTAATTAAAGCAGCATGGCATGAGGCAGGAGGCAGAATGTACCAGAAAAGTCAACCCATCCATCACCACTACCTTGACCACCAATGTTCCCTCAGACCCTGATGGAGACAGCCCTCAACCCAAGGGTCTTGTTAGCAGTCATGCTACAACCAGGTGCTGGCAGCCATCCTCCTGAGAAGCAACCTCTAGGGAAATGCAGCTACAGGCACAGCTACTGGAGACTCAGAAAGAAAAGTGTTGGCTTCCAAAAACCTTGAGCCTGTCAAATGGTTCAGCATCAGTAAGTGATGGGATTTCATCAGTGGAAAGAACATTGAAGAAACACAACCATCTGCTTTGCTGCTATCCTCTCAGGACCATGGACTTTCCATCTCACTTATAGATTATATGTGTTTCCTCGCTTCTTAGAAGATAAGCCCTTTGAGAGCAAGAAATGTATTACTTTTCTATTTGTTTCTGATGCTTTGGGCATAGGAAGTGTTTAATATAAATTCATTCATTCATTTATCCATCTACCACAATTTTAGGAGTTTGGAGAAACGAGCTTTCACTTTACAGATGCATCATTTCTCCTTCATGTAAACAACAGCAAGGACAAATTCATCAGTAGGACTCTTTCCATGCTTGCTGATAGCACAGGCCATACTCCCTAGGCTGACACCCATAGTATTGATCTCATTGTTGGGTACCATTATAACTGGTGTAATCAGTTTTTCTTTAAGAATAGCCATTGTAGGGACAGCTAGGTGATGCAGTGGATGGAGCACTGACCCTGGTGTCAGGAGGACCTGAATTCAGTTCCGACCTCAGACACTTGGTAATTATCTAGCTATGTGATCTTGGGCAGGTCACTTAGACCCATTGCCTTGCCAGAAAAAAAGAACAGCCATTGTATTCTACCTAGAGAGGGATAATTGCCTGTGATGAAATTTCTCAAATGAAAGAGAACAGCTGTATTATTTTCCTCTTGGGCCCCAGTCACCTCTCCAACTACTCTTGGGGTCATTATGGCCACTCCATTTTTCTTAAGGCTCTAGTTGTACTTACAGAGGAATTACTCTCTTCTGGGTTTACTGTCAATGTTTCTTTTAATCCATAGAATTTCTTTGTTGTGCATGGAATTTCCTTCATTTGTTCATATTTCCAGCCTTCGTCCTCAAGTTGGGACTTTCTGCCAGAGCAAGACTCCACCCCCTCCTTCACTCTTAGATGGTGTGGACAAGACCAATCTGTTCCTTTTCCCTCTATAGACTACATGTTGCTACTGATGCTACCTTGCTGAAACTTTGGATGGAGTGGGAAAAGGCCAGGCCCAACCTCTGCCTCTCTCTTGTCTTCTGTCTACATCATCTCCTGGAGACCTAAAGTGGATACTGGCCTCTCCCCATATCCCTTTCCTTCTTGTTGGGCAATGGTCAGTGAGAGCTGGAGGCAGGTTTCCCACTGAAGGCCCAAGGTGTAGACTCACTGCCTGAAGCAGACTCGTTTTGGTCCTTTTGCACAGAAATTTAGAAAGAGCTGGCTTTGTCCTTTTGCTAAGGATTCAACTGGACAGGTCCTAGAGATCAAATGGGCTTCAGGCACCCTGGCACATCAAGGTTCAGCCAACATGTCAAGAGTAGATTTAAGAGAGAAAATACTAGAAAGCCCCATGAAATACAATTAGGAGGAACTGAGGAAACAAATGTTGATGAAACCAGGCAGTACACTAAACATTTTATAAATATTACCTCATTTGATCCTCACAATAAACCTGAGAATAGGTGCTATTATTATACCCATTTTACAACTGAAGAAACTGGGGAAGACAAAAATTAATCAACTTGCCCAGGATTACAATACTAGAAATTCTTTGAGGTTAGATTTAATATCAGGTCTGCCTGACTCCTTGCCTAGAGCTCCATCCACTGCACCATCATCTATCTCTTGGCAGCCCACTGGAATTTTTAAAATAGAGGCTGAAGGACCACTTGTCAGGGATTTCATTGATGAAATTCATTCATTGGCTCAATGAACAGACTAGATATGCTGACTCTCTGTTCCAGCTCTAAGATTTTATCAAAAACATTTCCTCCCAATATAAGGGCAATTTTTTTTATGTTTTCAGGGTAATTTAATGGTAGTTATGAAATAGCATGGAAACACTTTTTCTTAATGACTCCTTTCCTCTTACAGTCTTTTCCCCCCCTTGGCTTTTAGATTTTCCATATGGAAAGCTCAACTTTTACTCTACTTTCTTATTTGCAACCAATCATTAATACCAGCAGGAAATGATGTCCCTTGGTGTTTTCAATTTATTTAAAGATTATATTATATGGTGATGTCCTTTTAAAACAGAGAACTGAGTGAGGTGTCACCAGTACCGATACTGCTAAATATTGATCTCCTCTTTATAATGTTTCTGAATTCCAGTAGATTCAAAAAAGTCAAAAGCATTAATGGTGTCCTCACTAGCATAATAAAGAGTTATTTAATTATTGGTGCTACTCATCACATTTTTATTATCTTTTGTTTTATAAATGACAGGAAGAGTGAGAGTTGGATGCAAAGCTTTCCACTTCATTCTCCCCACTGCCATCAGTTTTGGGGTTGGTTGGTTTCTTCATTTTTTGCTATTGTTATATGAGAGAGACATATCTTATGGGCAGCTCAGTGGCACAGTGGATGGAGTGTTAGACTTGGAGTCAGGAAGACTTGATTCAAATTCCATCTCAGATACTTGCTAGCTGGGTGACTCTGAGTAAGTCACTTTTACCCTGTGTGCCTCAGTTTCCAAATCTGAAGAATGAGCTGGAGGAGGAAATGGCAAACCACTTCAGTGTCTTTGCCAAGAAAACACAAAATGGGCTCATGAAGAGTTGGATATGACTGAAAAACAGTACAAAAACTGTCTTAACTCCCCTCCCTGCTCACTCTGATATAGGCATTATAGAAAAGGGAAATGACTAAAACAGAGAAGGAATAGGACCCTCCCAACCTTAGAAAGAATGAGAACCCAGTACCCCTGTAGCTGCTGCACACATAGCTAGAGCTGAGCCTGGAGATTCTCTGGCACCCTTGGGTTTAAATTCCAAATCTTAAGAAGTCATGAAGTGGGAGTAGAGAGAGAGTCTCTTTTCAGAATTGTAGACCTACAGAGTCGGCAAATTACCATGAGCTACAGTAGAGTACATGGCATTGTTGCTGCTTGTTCAGCAATTGGGGACCCCATACAATATGTCAAGCCAATGCTGTCCTCTGGATTTTCTTGGCAAAAATGTAATGTGATTTGGCATTTCCTTCTCTGGTGGATTTAGGCAAACAGAAGTTAAGTGACTTGCCCAGGGTCACACAGCTAGTAAGTGTCTAAGGCTGGATTTGAACTTAGGTCTTTCTGGGACTCTATCCAATGAGCTACCTACGTGCTTTATTTAGGGCATAGTATATACCCAAAATTGTGTCAGTATAACCAGAAAGAGAGCACTGTGGAAGCTGGCATTTTTTTTTATCTATTTCCCCCTTACTTTTGGAAAAAGGCAGGATTAAACCCTCCCATGCTACAGACCATGCATGTCTCTATTTCTTGCCTCACCAACCCCCAAGGATTGGCTTTGGTCAGAGACTTCCCTTTGGACACAGTCCTTCCCTTTCCTTTATCTCCTCTTCCTTCTCTCCAGTCTGGAGATTACAAAGATATGGGAGGTAACAGGAACTTGCCTTGGCTAAGGACAAAAAATAACTCAGTTAACCCAAGGAAAGAAAGGAAAGTTGGAGGTTTAGCTTAAAATTCTATCTCTATGAGAGATTTGTCCAACTATTAGTAAAATAACAGCAATAATTATGCATTCCCTAATTATGGGCCAAGTCTAAAATCTCTGCCTGTCTTTAATTTCTTTGTGAACTTTAATGAGTTCCTTCTGTGCTCCACCTCCATACAAATATGTAATACTCAGCTTTCAAGGTCAATAAAAGATTTCATAGAAGGAAAATAACAAAATTATGAGAAAACACAAGTGAACTATGGGAAAACAATTAAAAATGAAAATATGATCGTGAATAAGTATGGACGGGAAAGAATATTAGGAAAAAAGAAAGGAAAATCTTTCTGAAGTTTCCTCCCAGAGAAAACAATTAATTATTGGCAACAAGTAGCCTCAGTTTCTTTGTCTCCTCACAATGTAGAATCTGATTGGTAAAGCCACCTGTGGTGAGAGCATTATCTTAACCCCCACCGACATGGGAGTTAATCTAATTTTTCCTTAAAAGATTATCAAAACCATCCTTAAAACTTAATTGGCTCAGGAGACTCAGGATATTAACATTGATTTCTGAATTTTCAAATACAAAAAAAAACACTGGAATCTTAGCTACTCCCTGATTGGTTAGTGGACCACATAGAGCATCTCTGAGGTAGGGAAGCTTTGCTGAATTAAGAAGCAAATATCCCCAGTTTATCCTTGTCAAATAACTTTTACTTGCTATAGCCAAGTACTTTTTGTGAACTGTTGAATAACCTATGATTATCTCATTTAGTCCGAATATTGAATATAAACTACTGAGGGACAGACCTTGATGGGCTGTATGACCCTGGGAAAGTCACTTAACTTTCTTGGCTTTGGTTTCCTTGGCTATAAAATGAACTGAAGAAGGCAGCTCCACTCCAGGACCTCTTTCAAGAACACCTAAAATGGGGTCATCAAGAGTTGGATATGACTGGAAAATGGTTAAATAATAACAAAAATCCACAGATAAACTTAGAGAATAGATTTCTCCCATAACATTACAAAGTTCTATTATTTTTCTATGTTATCCTGACCTGCTAAAAAAAAGGTATACCAGGGCGGCTAGGTGGCACAGTGGATAGAGCACCACCCTGAAATCTGGAGTACCTGAGTTCAAATCCGGTCTTAGACACATAATTACCTAGTTGTGTGGCCTTGGGCAAGCCACTTAACCCCATTGCCTTGCAAAAGCTAAAAAAAAAAAAAGTATGTCATTGGATTTGATCTAATAAACATTAAGTTGCTATGTACAAGTCTACTGTTAGTACTAGAAATACAATGACAAAATGAGAAAGAGACCCTGTTCTTAAAAACCTCGCATTCTACTGAATGTGCCAGGATGTAGCTTGTAAATAGATAAGGAATCTCCTAAGATAGAGGCATCCTACCTCTGGGTGTAGACATCCTGTGTTTTCTAACCCCATGGGTGTCCTCAGTCACTTTCCATTGACTTCATTGTCAGAATAAACTGGGTTCAAAACTAGGAGACTGCGGGGCGGCTAGGTGGTGAAGTGGATAAAGCACCAGCCCTGGAGTTAGGAGTACTTGGGCTCAAATCCGGTCTCAGACACTTAATAATTACCTAGCTGTGTGGCCTTGGGCAGCCACTTAACTCCATTTGCCTTGCAAAAAACCTAAAAAAAAAAAAAACTAGGAGACTGGAACAGTCACGCTCTTTTCATCCATCGACCAAAAAAGGGCCTTGCTCACCAAGCATGGACACCATGAATTGAACTGGAAAAGGGAGAGGTTCTACCTTTCTCTCCTCCCATCATCATGGGGCCCCCAAAAATGGACTGAGGGTTTGTTTTGCTCTATTTCATTTGTCCTTTTCATCCAACAAAAAAAGATGATGGAATCCCCACTGGATCTGATGATGAACCATGGTGACCTTGGAGGCAGTATTGGATTGTGCAGCCATCCCCCCATCAGAGACTCCTAAAAAGTCAGGGTGCCACTTCCGACTTGGAATTTGATGGTACTGTGCTAGATAGGAACCAAACTAAGCTATGAACCTAAATCCCCTTCCCTTCTTTAGAAAATTATATGGCATAGGGAGAAATTCTGGCCCCCAGGGTTTTGGCGGGGTGTAAACTTATTCTAGCTATAACTTTGGAGTAAATATCCCTTTGTAAAAACTAATTAGACAGTTACATAGTTAAATGTAATTGGGTCCAGAGAACCCTAAAATTGAGGGATGGGGGATGGCAAGGGGAGATGGAAGCAATGACAGACAGACAGAATACCTGGTAAACCTCCTTAAAGTACAGAAGAGGTTGAGGAGGAGTGAAATGTAGTACACTAGGCAATGTTACAGGCATAACCCAGGCAGAAATTGGTCACTAAGAGAATCTTGCTCAAAAAAAAATCAATACCCAGTAGGGCAGTGGTTGCCTTTTTTAATCATGTACCCTATAAAGAAAAACAATTTTTAGACCTTACCCCCCCATATGTGTCTATTTACTTATTTTTTAATTATTTATGTAGTGTCCCAAAAAAGTCTTAATATAGTTTTAAGCTTTAATAACATAAACTGCACTGACTTTTGTAATATCATGTGTGTATGACAGTCAGAGAAACAAAAGACATGGATAGAGTCAGAGAGAGATCATGATACAGAAAAAGATTAAGAGATAGAGAAACAAAGGCAGAAGGAAGGAGGGAGAAGGGAGAGGAGAGAGGGGATGAGAGAGAACGAAGAAAGAGAGATAGAAAGGGGGAGAAAAAGAGAAGAGAGAAAGAAGCAGAAAGGAGAAAAACAGAATGACAGAGAGTGGGGAGAGAGAAAATAGTAGGGAGAAAGGGAGAGAGAAGGAAAGAGAAAGAGGGAAGAAGAGAAGGAGAAGGGGAGGGAGAGAAACGGGGGAGAGAGAAAGAGGGAGTAAGAGAAACAGAGAAAGAAAAAGAGACAAACAAGGAAGCAGAGAGAAGAGAGAAAAAATAGAAGGGGGAGAGGAGGAAGGGACAGAAAGGAAGAGAGGGAAAAAAGTAGAAAAGAAAGAGGAGGAAGAGAGGAAAAAAGAGTGATAGAATAGAAGTGTTCTAGAAATAGACAGACAGACAGAGAATGACTTCAAAAGGAGTAAGAGGGAAAAGACTTGGGTTCAAGCCTACCTCTGACATCTGTAGCCTGTGTTAGCCAACACAAATCCCATAATGTCTGTCCTCTAGTCGAGTTTCTAAGACCCTGAGTTGCAGAAAAACTGTAACCTGCCCTGGTTGAGGGCATGTCTTTACCCAGGAGTTCTCTATATTAAAAAAAAATCACAGGACCCACCCCTGCCCTTATAAATTAGCCCATGTATACTACTGTACTAAACATTATACACATTGTAAAACTTTAAAAGAATGATGTAAAGATGAAATAATTTTTTATTCCAAAGTCAACAGAGAACCATTGGAGTTTATTGAGTAAGGAAGTGACAAAGTCAAAGCCAAACTTCAGGAAAATGACTTTGGCAGCTCTGTGGAGGACAGAGAGACTTGGGGCAGTGAGACCAATTAGACCATTAAAGTAGTCCAAGTGAGAGGTAATGAGCTGAATGGTTGTGATTGTGAGAGAAAAGAGGAGAGACTCAAGTGATGCTGTGGGGATAGAAATGACAAGATTTGTCCACTGATTGGATAAGTGAGGAGTTGAGACAAGGATGACACCACGTTTGAGAACCTTGGTAACCTTCGTAACAATCAATCTTTATTAAATCCCTACTATGTGTCTAACACACTATGTTAAGCTTAAGGATACAAACAACGGTTTAAAAAAGTCTTACTGTGATGATCAACTTTAATGGACTCGCTCATTCCATCCATGCAACAATCAGGCACAATTTGGGGCTGTCTGCATTGGAGAATGCCATCTGTATCCAGAGAAAGAACTGTGGAGTTTGAACGAGGACCAAGGACTATTACCTTTAAATTTAAAAAAGTTATTAAACTTTGCTGTATCTTTTGCTATCTCTTATACTTTATTTTTTTCCTTAAGGATATGATTTCTCTCTCATCACATTCAACTTAGATCAATGTATACCATGGAAACAATGTAAAGACTAATAGACTGCCTTCTGTGGGGGGTGGGGAGAGGGAAGTGAGATTAGGGGAAAAATTGTAAAATTCAAAATAAATAAATAAATAAATAAAATTTAATTTAAAAAATTGTCTCACTGTCCAGGAGCTCCAATCTGTTGTTTGTCCTTCATTTTCCAAAAGAACAAATGGCATCTACAGATGACGGTTTGACTTGCACTTGAATTGGATTTAAATAAGGCAAAATTGTACAAAGTCATTGGCCTCTCTCTTTCTGAGTCATCTAAGTCCAGAGACAGGACAGAAATCAAGAGAGCTGTGATGGCAGGGATGCAGAGGGTGATGATGTCTGACCAAGCTCTAAGAGTTCCAATCCCTTCAATGGCCTTCATGGTCTTTGAAATGGATAGATGACAATCATCAACCCATTCCACTAGAGGAAGTCTTCACCTGCTTGGGTGAACTCACCAAGGAGTTTGCGACCAGTTGCCCCCAATCTGGTTTAGCCATTTACTGGAGTGTGGTAGCTACACATGCTATGGCTTCTTGGAGCTACAGGTGAAAGTGGGCACCAAAGGTGATTAAGCAGCCCTGAATAGGGCCTGGCAGCCCTCACACCAGAGGGACTGGTCCTCCCTGAATGTTACAGTGTGTAACGACAAGTATGTAGGACAAGTTGGAGATCATCTCAGGGAGAAGACATTCATTAAAGAGGACTGGAAAGATTTTTACAGAAGGTACTCTCATTAGAAATGGGACATTCAGGGGCACCTAGATGGTGCAGTGGATAAATGGTGACTCTGGAGTTAGGAGTATCTGAGTTTAAATTTGGCCTCAGACACTTGATACTCATAGCTATGTGACCTTGGGCAAGTCACTTAACTCCACTGCCCCCTCACCCCCCAAAAAAGGACATTTAGAAGAGGGCTAGATGTGAACAGTAAGATAATATAACAGGACTGTAGGTCTAGTCCTTCCTGCTCATCCTGTCAAACTCAATCTGTCATACCCAAAATGAAAGGAGAAGTGATTCTTTTTATTATTCACTCACATCCAACTCTGTGTGGCCCCATTTGAGATTTTCTTGACAAGGATGTTAGATTGGTTTGTCATTTCCTTCTCATTAGACAGATGAAGAAACTGAGGCAAACAAAATTATGTGACTCAGTAACTGTCTGAGATCAGATTTGAATTCAGAAAGTCTTCCTGCAACCTCCCCTATGATTAAAAAGGTGACTAAATCTCCATTACATTGTAACCTTGGGGGGAAAAAAAAAGCTCATAGTTGAGGGACTAAGGGAAAAGAGGGCAGGGACCAGAAGGGATCCAGTAGGGAAGGATCTTGACCTCACCTCCTTTCTGGGAGAGAAAGGGAAGCATAGAGCCCTCTGCTTCACTATGATGCTTAGTGTTGCATCATTATACAGGAGATGGAGTTTTGTTTTGTTTTGTTTTTTGGGGGGGGTGAGAACAGAATAGGGGGAACCCATGGCATGCACGTATTCAAATTTCCAGAATGGAGTCTCTGAGAATCATGAGAAAAATTGCCTATCCTGCCGGGGCCTTTTAGACGATGAAAGTCTCCACTCATGAGTCCCGCCCCCCCCCCCCCCCCGCCCCGGTAATGCTTCCTTGTTAATGCTTGGGATAGCAAATGCATCATTTTCAAAGAATTAAAAATGAAAGGAGCTGTCACCTGCTGGGAATTTTCAGACTTCCTTTCAAACACTCTTAAAAATGGCTATAACTTGGTTTGTGGCAAATAAGGGAACCTTTTTTGGTGATGGTATTTACAACTGGCAGACTAGCTGTAGGCTGTTAAAAATAATTCTGCTCTTCCTTCATTTCAAAATAAATCTGCCTGCCTTTCCAAGTCTGACCTAACCCAGGATAAACAGAGGCTTCCTTCCTCGAACCTTAACACGGCATCTCAAGTATCTTTTTTTAATGTTTATTTTTAATTTATGGAATAAAACAATACTTCCATAAAATATTATTATTTTAAAGAAATGATTGCACAAGTTACAAAATTATTATGTAAAACTTTCTATGCCTCTTAGAATATATAATATATGTAATATATAATAATAATAAAGTTGATGTGTAAATTTCTTTCTTTTTTCTTCCCTTCTCCTCCCAGAGATGGCTACCAATAGACAGAGAGAGAGAGAGAGAGAGAGAGACAGAGAGAGACAGAGAGAGACAGAGAGAGATTGGGGCGGCTAGGTGGCACAGTGGATAAAGCACTGGCCCTGGAGTCAGGAGTACCTGGGTTCAAATCCGGGCTCAGACACTTAATAATTACCTAGCTGTGTGGCCTTGGGCAAGCCACTTATAACCCCGTTTGCCTTGCAAAAACCTAAAAAAGAATAAAATAAAAAAAGAGAGAGAGAGAGAGAGATCTGCAAAATCATTCTATATAGATTTCTGGTTATCAGTTCTTTCTCAGATTTCGTTCAGTTATTTTTCAGTCCTGCCTGATTCTTTGTGATTCTATTTTTGGGGGGATTTCTTGGCAAAAATTCCAAAGTGATTTACCATTTCCTTCTCCAGCTCATTTGATAGATGAGGAAACTGAGGCAAACAGGCTTAGGTGACTTGCCCAGGGTCACACAGCTAATATATGAGGTCAGATTTGAACTTAGAAAGATGAATCTTCCTGACTACAGGCTATCCACTGTCCCATCTGGCTGCCCCATCTCACAATTAGTAACACCTTTAATAATAATAATAATAATAATAATAATAATAATAATAATAATAATAATGCTGATTTATAAGTTTTATTTATTTGTTATTTATGATTATTTTATTTATTTTTATTTATTTATTATTATGTTTATTTGTTCGTGTAAGTTTTGTTACTTTCTTTGCCATATTGATTTGAAGAATTTTTTAAGGTATATAATATGGGCCAAGTACTGTGCTAGGGATTAAGGGTAAGAGGGGAATGAAATAAAAAAATAAATACTTTCAGTGAAAATTCTATTTTCCAATGGGAAATGGGAAAAAAAGGCAGTGAAACCACTAATAGGGAAGGAAGGGTGGCAGAGAGGGAATGTCAAATGATATACTTGCCAAGCAACAATGTCGAACTTTTATCTTACAAAACAATCCTAAGAGGTAAGTAATGTAAATGTTATTATAGAGGAAGAAATTGAGATTCAGAAACATTAACTAACTTAGCAAAGGCAGCTCGGTGGAGCAGTGAAATTAAGAAGGTCTGAGTTCAAATCTCATCTCAACTATTTCCTAGCTGTGTGATCCTAGGCAGATCACTTTAACCCTGTTTGTCTTAATTTCCTCATCTGTTAAATGAGCTAGAGAAGGAAATGGCAAGCCCCTACCAAGAAAACCCCAATGGTGTCACAAAAGTTGGGCACAAGACAGCAAAACAAGAATCAGAGTCAAAATTTGAATTCAGGTCTCTCTCTCCAGGTCTATCATTATTTCTACTACTTATCAACTGAAAGTGAGGGGGAAAGTACTTTAGAGGCTCTCTTCTCTCTCATCCATACAATCTCTTCCTTATATAATTGATTTTTCAAAAAAGAGGACCTAGGAACTACTGAACTCTATCCTTGTGAGAGGATTCACTAAAAAGGGGGTGTGTGATCATTCTTTCCCATATGGGGAGTGATCCCCTAGCTGACCCGACATAGTCAGGACTAGGTGGGAACCTGTTAGCTCTATCACTTCCTGCCTCTGCAGCCCTCTTATACCTGACTCCCCACCCTGTATTCTTCAATCCAGTAACATCCGTTCTTCCACAAACACGACCCTCTACCTCTTGGCTCTGAGCACTTTTTCCTAGTTGCCCCCCCAGTCCTCTTCTCTGACAACCGATCTCCTGGCCTCCTTTCAGTCCCTACAAAAATCCCACTTTCTACATCCTTCTTTCCACTGTCCCCCAACCCTTCTAGGGCCTCCCATCCCTTAATTTATTTCCTATTTATCTGGTGTAGTCTAGCTTTGTGTATGTTTATTATATGCTGTCTCTCCCTCACCCCATTAGACTGTAAGCTTCTTGAGGGCAGGAACTGTCTTTTGCCTCTTTTTCTATCCCACAGTAGATGCTTAATAAAAGTTAATTGATTGACTGACTGTGGTTTATTTCTCTCCTTCTTCCTTAGGATCTTTTACTGAGGGAACCATAGTGAAGTTGGTTTTCTCTTCCCCCCTCAGACAAGCAGAAAGGAAATGGGGAAGAGGGAGGGGGGTGTTGTAGCCTACTAGTTCAAACATTTGTCTGAACTTGTATGTTATCTGTTGGTGTTACCATTAGCCCTAAACTGTGGGATCCTGAGAGTTTGAGGGGTTGGCCTTGAAGGGTGAGTCCATCCCATGGGGAAGTCTAGTCTGAACTGGGACTGGCCAAAGTGGTCTCTGAAGAGCCATCAGTCAGTCATGAACATGGATTAAGGGTTGACTATGATCCAAGCACTCTGCCAAGCAAGGAGAACACAAAAGAAAGGCAAAAATCCAACCTGTTTTCATGGAGCAAGATGTTAATAACTATTGATAGCAAGATACGTTCATGGGGTTGGGGGAGAAGAGAAGGAGGGAGAGAAACAGAAAGAGACAGAGTGAGGGAGAAGAGGAGGGAGAGAGACAGAGATACAGAGGGAGGGAAGGAAGAAGAGGGAGGGCAATGGGAGAGAAGGTTTGGGAAGGAGAGAGAAAAAGATACAGAGAAAGAGAGACAGAGAGGGGGAGGGAGTGAGGGAGAAGAGAGGGGAGGTAGAGAAAGAGAGACAGTCAGAGAGGGAGGAGTGAGGGAGAACATAAGAAGGAGAGTGAGAAAGAGGTAGAGAGACAGATACAGAAAGAGAAACAGAAACACAGACAGAGAGAGGGAGAAAGGAAGAATTGGGGCAGTGGGAGGAGGAGAGAGAGAGAGAGAGAGAGAGAGAGAGAGAGAGAGAGAGAGGGAGAGAGAGAGAGAGAGAGAGAGAGAAAGGAGAATTGGGGCAGTGGGGGAGAGAGAGAGAGAGGAAGACAGAGGCAGAGACAGAGACAGAGACAGAGACAGAGACAGAGACAGAGACAGAGACAGAGACAGAGACAGAGACAGAGACAGAGACAGAGACCTGGATTTGGCAGAATCTGACTCCAAAAAAGACCATTAAAGTTTCCTTGGATTTAAGATGAACTCTGTATCCACTGTCCCTCTATGCTAAATTTTATACTGCTAAATCACATCTTTATACATAATAAATTATAAAAATTGGTATTTTAGCCTGACTTTTATTTATCACCCTGGAGCTACCTGCCTGGGAATATTCTTGCAGTCCTTGGTCCTGAATATCCTCCCCTCTGTGGCCCCTCCCCAATATTTAGTCCAGTACCTAACACATAGTAAATGTTTTTTGGCTTAACCATAGAAAGGAACAGAAAAGAAAAGGCCAGTTGTTGAAAAGGTCAAGACCACCATGGACTAGGTGATAGACCTTCCCTCCCACCCCAAACTTGATTACCAAGATATGCAAGGTGGGGGGCTCATAGAAGGAAGATTATGACAGAATCCTCTTTTGCTGGGGGATGAAGAAATAAAAGACCCCATAAGGCCATGAAAGACTCAAGCAGCGTAATGACAACAGCCCCCATATCCTGCTCCTTCAGCGCATTGAACCAGTCACATGGAAAATGATGCATTGAGGCTTGCCATCTGAATTTCTCTGTGACTGGAAGCATGGGAGCAAGCAGAAAAGTTTTGCTCTTTCTCTGTATTCCCAATCCTTAAAACAACATATGGCTCTTAGTAATTGTTTACTAAAAACTTGATTGATTGGTTAGTGAAGAGATTACTATGGGGAAGGGGTAACCAAGGTAAATGTATGTTAGAGTACCCTTCCATTTTTTTACAACCCACATAAATTACACCTCAGTTTAAGGTCCTTTATCAAGAGACACTGGGAGCCAAAGGAATGAAAGAAAACATTTTTCTTTCCTTGAAAAAAAATTAACAAGAACCCTATTGGACCATGGGGTCCTGCCTTTCTCTAACCCTGGATTAGCACATGGCTGGAACAGTCTCCATGGTCACGGAAACAGATGGATACACATCCAAGAAACTGCACTCATATGAGCTAAGTCAACTGACTCAGAAATCCATCTTTTTTCCAATAGGATTATCTCAAAAGGAATGTCTCTAGAGAGATGGTGAGGCGTGGCATGTTTATTATACTGTGGCTATGTGTAGCCAGAGGTAACATGTTTCCCAATCAACACCATGCTTTCTCTGCCTTCCAATCCAACTTTCAAGATGGTAATGGAATGTGTCGGGCATGCAATGACAAACAAGAGACGCTGAAAGATCAATACTCTTGAGTCCCTTAAAAAAAAAGACTCATCATCCTTCACCCCACCCCAAGCCAAAAATCAAATGCAGAATGGATTCTTCAGACAAAAATTGGAAACGAATGAAGGTCATGGAGATAGGAAAGGCTCAGAACAAGTGATCTTAACCAGCTCTCAAGCTGAATGTGATTTTTTTAAATAAGGGAATTTGAAACTGTTGAGAGCAGCATCAGATATAAAAATATCAGCAGCTTGGGAGTGCCAGCCAGAACATAAAAAATATGAGTACTTGCCTTCTTGGAAGAGTTTTATATGGTTTTCAATCTCTTCACCCCTAAGTACCCAGTTTATTTTATAAAGTCCAAGAGGATATCTCAGAAGATGCTTAGAATCCAAACCCATCTGATGATCATCTATGCTGCTCTTAGAGACTGAAAAAATGTTTACAAATGGCCATAAAACACATTTTCTTTGATTTTTCCAGACCAAAGAAACCTAGAAATAAAAGCCAAGAGACAAAGTTTGCACAACTCTGAAAAAAAAAATCTTTCCAAGTGAGAGTCTTACTCTTATTCTGGGCCAAAATCAACCTGGTCTTTGAGGAATAAAAATGTAATATATACTCAGCCCTAAGGTTAAACACCTCTGGCAAGGTATAGGAGGGAGAAAGTGCACACAGAGCAGATGTGGTTGACAAGTTGGGTGGATGGAACTTATCTCTGGGTTCTGGGATTTGGTGTACTTAATTCCATATTTATTTAAAAGAAGCATCACATCTTTAAAAGTGGACCATTTCCACTCACAGCATTATTGGAAAAGGACTAGAGAAATTTATGGACAGCTATTGAGTTGACTTCATTCTCCTACATAAGCAAATTACAGACAAATAAAATTGGTTTGAGTTTAAAATTATTTCTTGGACAATTTTAAACCTCCTTTAGAAAGCTGAATATTGGAGCAGACAAATTCACAAGATCCTAGACTTAATGGTAGAACACATCTTCGAGGTCAACTGTTCCAACTTTTCCATTTTCCAGATAAAGAACCTGAGGCATTAGAGGTAATTTGCCTAGTCAGAAGTTATAAAAGTGGTTAGGGGTTGGGTCTCAAAGAAAATGGTCATTTCATGGCTGTGAAATTTTACTCACACCATTTTTTAATGGAATTGAGTCTTTCAAATGGTATCAGCATTGGATTAGCTTTATAAACTTATAGAATTGATCTTTTGCCATCTTATTATATGAATCTTCTCTAAAATCAAAGGAAATGATGGAAAGAAAGCTCTCTTTACTGATCACACTACAACTTATTAAAAGAAGTTATTGTGGAAATGAGGGTACGATGTATTTATTTATAATTCAGTCTAAACTATCACAAGGAGCTAAAACCGGGAGTTTGTTGGCAAATGTGTAACAACCAACTCTCCAGAAAAATCATGTGTTCTGGTCACACTTTTAACTTTAATCTGTATTATTAATATTTCTCCATATTTTTATATAGAAACAAGCAACAAAATAATAAACCAAGCCCTCATTTGTAACATGTATTGATTTCCACACATTAGAATGTCTGCATTGAAAATTTAACCATAGGTTCTCCAGTATGTGCTGGCTCCAGCACACTCACCACTGAAAGGTAGATGACAAGTGGGTGTTTCTGTAAAGCCAAGTTGACTGGGGATGATTTTTTTTATCCCTCCCAAAGAAATTCAGAAAAAGTGTTGTATCCTCCTAGACCACTCCTCAGCTCAATTCACATCACTACCACTTCTTCTGTTTCTTTTTTTTGGTTTTTGCAAGGCATTGGGGTTAAGTGATTTGCCCAAGGCCACACAGCTGGGTAATTATTAAGTATCTGAGTCTGGATTTGAACTCAGGTCCTCCTGACTCCAGGGCCTGTACTCTATCCACTGTGCCACCTAGTTGGCCCATCACTACCACTTCTTCCCAGCCTGGTTAAATATCTGTCCTACTGATCAATGAGCCCCCTCACCTGGGCCACCATTAAGACCTGTTTACTTCTCTC
Source organism: Macrotis lagotis (assembly GCF_037893015.1). Lineage (NCBI taxonomy): Eukaryota > Metazoa > Chordata > Mammalia > Peramelemorphia > Peramelidae > Macrotis > Macrotis lagotis. The sequence goes on from NC_133660.1 coordinate 31,139,384, forward strand.
CCATCTGAATTCACTCTCCAGTCTTCTTTTCTGTCTCATAACTAACAAGCCCAGATATCTTTTCCACCTCTTCTCTTCATACTCCCCCTTTCCAGTTCCTCTTGCTCATTGAGGGTAGGCACTGACTGGTTTGGTTAGAACTATATCCCCAAGGGATTATCACAGTCAGTGGCACTTTCCAAGTCAATTATAAATACTTTATTTATCTAAGTCTGTCTATCTCTTTGTAACTATCATTCCTGGCCTAGAGAATTACCTGGACAGTAAGAGGTTAAGTACATAACTTATGGTCACTCCTGTAGAATATATCCAACCCAGGTCTTCCAGAATTGAAGTTCAGTCCTCTCTACTACGTTGAGCTTCCTCTATAAAACACTAGACAAATGTCTGTAGTATTGTTGTTACTATTATTATTAATTATCCTATTATTAATAACTAAATATTCCACTGTTTGAAGCCATGGCAATGAGCCATTCAAATCCTGAGAGTACTATTACTTAAGAGAAGTAGTATCATCCAAGAGTCTTAAGTTTCATGAAAACGCCCCAACTCTTTGCACAGTGGGATTCTGCAAAAATGTTCTCTTGTTATCTTTTCCCTTATTGTTTTTTAAATATATATACATAATATGAATAGCTTGCAATGTGCATGTAAGCCATTCCCATTTGGAAGTATGTCTTGTTGCTAGGATTATGGGGTGGGATGGTGGAGGAGAGATGGAGATCCATTTAAAGAGGCATTTTCTAAGAATGTTTTTTCTAGAGCCAAATTGAACTTAAGGTTCACAATTCAGGTCCAACTTGGCTTGCAAACAGGTACACTGTGCTAGTCTGGAACGCAACCCTTTTCAATAATAATGACACAGGGTGAAGGAGAAAGAGGAGGGAACACATCTACTATTTGCCAGGAAATTTGCTAAGCATTTTACAAATATCTCATTTTATCATCACAGCACCCCCAGAAAGTAGGTGCTATTATGATTTCCCCATTTTATAGTTGAAGAAACTGAGGTAGAGAGAAGCAAAGTAATTTTTTTCAAGATGATATAACTGGTCTATTGAGGGCAGATTTTGAACGTGGACCTTCCTAACTAGGTGGCACAGTGGGTGGAGCATCAGGTCTGGAATTAAGAAGACCTGAGTTCAAATCTGGCCTTAGACATTTACTAGTTACCCAAGTCAATTCACCTTGTTTGTCTCAGTTTCCTCATCTATAAAATGAGTTAGAGAAGGACATGACAACCCACTTCAATATCTTTTCCAAGAGAATTCCAAATGGGACCACAAAGAGTTAGGCAAGATTGAAATCGCTGAATGACAACTTCCTGACTCTAGATGTAGCCCTCAGCCCTCTATAGCATGGAAAGATTTAGATTCAGATTCAAAAGGCTTTCTTCTGAATCCTGGTTCTGCTCCCATGACAATTCTTTAATTTCTCAGGACTCAGAAACATTGATATTCTTTATCCATTGACCTTCTGGTTGTTTGTAATGGCAGTTTGCATCACTTAGCATCATGGACCAGAGACCTAGAAGCAATCTAACTCAAATTTCTCATTTTATACATAGGACATTGAAATCACTGAGGACTCTCCCAACTCTCAGATCCTGTGATTCCACCTCTGACACTTACTGATTGTATGATCTCGGATCAACGACCATTTCCTCATCTACAAAATGTAGGCCATAATACCTGTGAAATCTCTTTCAAAGGTTTGTTGAGAGGTTCAAATGAGATCATGGAAGTAAAGCATTTTGTGAACCTTAAACCAGTCCACATCTGGATAAAGTTACTATTTCTTTCTCATTTATTGAAACGCATGCTCCTCTCTTACTTGATGTGACAAACTTTTTGGAGTCTGTCTGGAAAATGTTCATGATCACTTCATGAAATGAATACTGATCAACTCTATTGCATCAGGTGCAATGAAAGGATGCAAAAAAGAAGGGCAAGACAAGATGAATGTACCCAGGAACAAGATAGAGGGAAAAGACCAGCACACATGGAACCATTTGGGAATGATATGAAATAGTTCATTCCCAAGTGCTAAGACATTTGTCACAAACACCACACAATAAGAATTCAGAATAGGGAGATTTGGGAGTAGCAGGTCAGAATAGTCAGTGAAATAACTTTGTAGAGGAAATGAAATTTGAGTAAACTTTAGATTTTGGATAAGATTTAGACAAGTAGAAAAGAGAACATTATGGGATATAAAAGGATAATTTTCATTACATCAAATTAAAAAAAGATTTGCACAATTACAGTAAATAGTAGAAGGAAAGCAGAAAATTAAGGGAAAATTTATAGCAACTTTCTCTGATGAATGCCTCATGTTTCAAATATATAGAGAACTGAGTTATATTTTTAAGCATATGAGTCATTTTCCAGTTGATCAATTGTCAAAGCATATGAACAGGAAGATGAAGAAATTAAAGCTATCTATAGTCAGATGAAATATGCAAATTAGAGTCATGCAAATTAAAACAACTGAGGTACCACCTCACACCTATCAGACTTACTAATGTGATGGAAAAGGGAAATGAAAAATATTGGAGGGGATGTGGGAAAATTGGGACAACTAATATACTGTGGTTTTGTATTGTGAACAGATCTAATCATTCTAGAGAGAAATTTGGAACAATTCCCAAAGGGCAATCAAACTGTGTACAACCTTCCACCCAGTAATACCACTATAGGTCAATATTCCCAAAGAGATTAAAAGAAAAAAGGTGGGGGGAGGACCTATATGGATAAAAATATTTATAGTAGTTCTTTCTGTGATGGCACAGAATTGGAAATTGAGGGGACACTCATCAATTTGGAAATGACTGGACAAGTTGAAGTATATGATTGTGATAGAATACAATTGTGCAATAAGAAATGATGAGCAGGATGCTTTCAGAAAAACCTTAGAAAGACTTACATGAACTGATTCAAAGTGAAGTGAGCAGAACCAGGAGGCACTGAACTTAGTAGAAGCAATATTATATGATGATCAATTGTAAATGACTTGACTATTCTCAGCAATACAACGATCTAAGACAAATCCAAAGGACCTGTGGGGAAAACTACTATCCACCTTCAGAGAAAAAACTGATGGCATCTGAATAGAGATCAAAGCATACTATTTTTCACTTTATTTATTTCATGGGGTTTTTATCTGTGCTTTTTTTCTCTCATAACATGACTAATATGGAAATATGGTTTACATGATTGCACACATATAACATATCAAATTGCTTATCATTGCAGGAAGGGGGAAATAAAGGAGGAAAAGAGAAATTGTAATGCAAAATTTTAGAGGAGTTATAATTTGTTTTTAAATAAAACAAAAAATGAAATAGTCAAATAAAAAATAAAATGCTCACTAAAAATACAAAGCAAAAAAATTGTTTTTACATGTAATTGAAAAGAGTAAATTTTTATTATGTGTCAGGGCTGGAGATCTTCATCAAAAATGTCTCAGTATAGAAACAATTTCATAAATGGTTACTTACAGAGAAACTAGAACTCTTCTTCCATTTTCTTCTCTCCATCGCACCTCCAGCTCAATTCTTAATGGAGAATCTTCCTATATTCCAAGAATTAAAGTGAAGGAGAGAGAGGCTTTGGAAGGATAATAGCAAAAAAATTTATTGCTATTGCTAAGATAAACAAACACAAGTTGGGTTCCAAGAGAGAGAAGGGAGTTAACCACAAATAGCCCGTGGCATAATTTGACTAGAGTGTTGGATTTAAAGTCAGGAAGACCTAAGCTCCAATTCCACTTCTGACTCTTATGAACTGTCTGATTCTGACCAAGTAATTTATCGTCACTCAGCCTCAAGTTTCTAATCTATAAGATAGGGGTGATGATACCACTTACCTTACAGGGCAATTGTGGGGTTCAAATGAGATAAGGGGAAGCCATGGGGTGCCATAGTGCATGGAGTACCAGATCTGGAGTCAAAAAGACTCAACTCAGATACTTGCTGTGTTACCCTGGGCAAGTCACTTAACCCTGTTTGCCTCAATTTCCTCATCTGTAATATGAGCTGCAGAAGGAAATGGTAAAACACTCCAGTATCTTTGCCAAAAAAAAAAACCCCTAAATAGGGTCACCAAAAAAGTCAGCCATGAATGAAACAACTCAATAACAAAAATAACAAATGAGATCATAGCTATAAGGAAAAGAAACTGGGCATGTGACTTCATTGAAAGGATGTATGAAAAAAACAGGAAAGGAAATTTTCCCTACCAATGTAGGTCAACACCTTCTCTACAACTTAATAATATTAAAGAATTGCCTGGAGTTCTGAGAGGTGAAACGGTTTGCCCAGTCACACAGCAAGTAGGTGTCAAAGGCAAGAGCTGAGTCCAAGCCTTGTCCTTAATGCCAACTCTATTCAGGATACCATACTGCCTTGCAGAATGCATGTAAAATATTTTATAAACCTTGAAGTTTATAAGTTAAACATCAGCTATTATTATTAAGGCTTAATGCTCATATATAGTAATCCTTATATTAGGGATTTATAGGCAAGGGGATTTAGGAAGGAGGGTATAGGAACATACCTACATGTGTAATGGGGGAAAGAGGGAGAATTGGCCAATGACCAATCCATATGGAGGTTTAGGCAGCTCACTAACAGAAATATGTGATGTAGGGTCCTTGCTCTCCCCACTTGAGAGCAAATTCAGGTACAGATATTCTCTGTTTCCAGTCAGCTTACTGAAAGGTGGGGAAAAAAAGCCTTTTAATTGGCTGTTGAGTCTGAATAGAGAGGGTATTAAAGACTTGAACAGATCAAATTTCTTTGCCTTCCCAGGTAGCAACTGAGGAAAGAATTGGGAGTTCTCACCTGAAGGCTTACAGCAGCGATTCTTGCCCCATTTAGCACTATCCCCTCTGTAAGGTGACTCACAGAGCCAAACTTGTCCAACTTTCTTTGCCTCACTAGCTAGCTATAGGGGTCTTGGTCACCCTGCTGATCAGTCACAACCTGTACCCCAAACTACGATAATATTGAAGCTATAGTCATGAATAATATCACCAAGGGAGAGATCATTGAGAAAGAAGAGGATAGAGGAACATTACCTAAACAAATTAGGATGATGTAGAAAAACCTTTGAAAGAGGCAAAGGAACAATTAGAGAAAAAACTAGATAAGGCACCTTGGCAGCCAGAGAGATGGAATAGTCATTGGACATACGCTATGGAGAGGTCAAAGATGATGAGGAAAGGGAAAGAGCATTTGATTGGGCGATGAGATCAGCTTTGAGAATGCACTTTTAATTATTTAATAGGGATGTGAAACTTATGCTTAATTGTATAATAGGCTGACTCCTTCCAGCGAACAAGGAGCTGGGGAGAATAAATGACTGCAACATGGAATTGGAGGCAGTCTGATAAAGGCAAAATAATAAATAATAAAAGGCTTATCATAGCCCTTGAAATGGCTAAAGACATATGAGTTGGCTTGGATTTACCTAAATGCATGGATGGAAAACTTAAGAATGATACCTAATCTTCTCTCCTTCTTCTAAGTCTGGAAGATACAATCATATCTATTCATCTTCTTCCTAGCTAGTTTTCTGAATAATGCACTCATTAATGAGTCAAATAACTATATATTCCTGCAATTATTTCAGGTCTTCACAATTTTTGAGATCTATTTGCTCCAATTTTACAAACTATAGGAACACATGAAGGGTGTGAACAAAGCTCAGTGCTCATATACTAACAAATAATGCAATATTTCATACTTCAAAGCACAGAATGGCCCTCATTCTTGTTTGGACCCTTTCTGCTTCCATAGCAATAGAAGCAGAATGGTGGGAAAGAAGCAGAGTGTGCCAAAACTCACAGTGTTTAGACTGTCTGTAAATAGGAAATCTTTGGCTAACAACAGATGACTTGATATACCACTAGAGGAATGGAACCACATCAATACTGAAACTCTCACTCTAAATGAAACCAGAAATCATGAGGAAGTTTTTGCTAAATGGAAGGATGACTTACAAGTTCTCTTTGGAGAGACAAATAAAGGAATGGGGTGGAATTAGTTTCATCATGGGTCCAAAGGCGGTAAGAAATATTATTTCAAAGGACACTTAGTCATCAAATTTAATCATCTTGCCTTGCCATACTCCTGAGGAGTATAATCAAAATAATAATACAGCATTCCTATAATATTGCTTCCCTCATGGTGCTAGTTGAAGAGAAACATTGGGCATATCCAATCCAACTCTCTCATTTTGCAGTTGAGGAAACTAGGACCCATTGAGGATGCAACTTGCCGAAAATCCCACAACTAGTAAGTGCATGATTAAGGATTCAAACCTAGTCCAGCTAACTCCAGTTAGACCAGCCTCTCTCCATTTATACTAAGTTCAATCCTCTCTTCACTAATACTGTATTGCCTTGCTGACCCATTCAGCTCTTGGCTCTTAGTAATTTCTTGTTGACTATCAGAGAGCAAGTTCGAACTTCCTCTGGTGAGTTTTCAACACCCTCCAGCTGGATCCACTTTGGCTAGCCCACTTCACTTTCACTAGTCCCAAAGCATCCTTGACCCTGAAGATACTATATTCATACTTTCATTCTCACCTGGAAATATACCCTTCTTCTAAATCCATTAATGACAAACTGAATGCTTTCTTTCTGTTTGAAACACTCTATGAGGATATCTAGACAGTCACAGTGGGCCATTCATCCAGCTCAGTTCACCATAAGGAGACAGACAGGGAAGTTTGTAGGCATAGAAGACAGCCCAAGAGCATGCTGCCCATGGAGCATTCCAGAGTCTAGGGAGAGGTTTGCACCAGGACAAAAGGAAATCCCAGACCCATACTAGCACTTTAATGGGGACACATGCAAACTGGCAGCATTCTTGCCTACCACCCAGTTCTGAGTCATATACCTAAGCAAAACTGAGAATGGGATGTTAGCATAGTACTGGCATTTCTAGACTGGGAGTCCCTGGACCATGTATAGAGAAAGGAAGAAGGTCAAAAGCAGCATATGGTTCAGACTCGGGGATTAGAGCAGGGTATCACTTCTAGATAAACCTGAATGATCAATGAAGGAATCCCAGACCAAAAGGGAGCCTATAATACTATCACTGAGCCAACAGAACTTCCCAACTGACAGAAAGATAGGGACTCTAGCAGCAAGCTACTCTTGCTCAGATACAAACCCAGAAATTTCAGAGTTTGGACCAAGGGGACAAAAAAAACAGACTTTGTCCTACATCAGGAAAGACTGAAAGCTTGAGGAATCCCCAGTCTGTTTCTGAGATCCTGGAAGAAGACAACATTCAAATATCCCAAGAAAGCCCCAGTAGGACAAGTCCAGACTTTCCCATTAGAAGTATGGCAGAGTCCAGGCCAAATATCAAGTTCAAAGTCAGAAAGTAGGCTGGAAGAGTGGGGAAACTAAAAGAAAATTCATCATAATGTGCTCATAGAGAAGTTCAGTTAAATAATGCCTGGTTGTGATTCTGTTATGGTTTGATAATCTTCAGAAAAGACTGAAAGAGAAGGAAAGAGGAAAAAAGTAAATGAAGGTTAGGGGAAATTATCTCACATAATCAGAGTGCATAAAGAGCAGGGAAAGGAGGGATGGGATAGTATCTGACAAGGGGACCTCACACATACACATACATTTGAGTGTTCATTTGTTTTCACTCATGTCCAACTCCCATTTGGAGTATTCTTGACAGTGATACTGGAATGGTTTGCCATTTCCTTCTCCAGCTCATTTCACAGATGAGGAAACAGAGGCAAACAGTTAAGTGACTTTCCCAGGATCACACAACGAGTAAGAGTCTGAGGTCAGATTTAAACTAATAAAGATGAGTCTTCCTGATTTGAGGTCCAATGTGTTATGCACTCTGTCACTGAGCTGCCACTTCACATTTGGGTACAAAAATACATTTCACCTCACGTGGGAAATGCAAATGTAGAAGGGTAGAGGGGAAACTAGAAGGAGATTAGATTAAATGAAGGATTTATCCTAAACAAAACAAATTTTAAGGATGTAAAAAATATATTTATTGCTTTTTCAAAGTGTCAAAGGATGGGAATCTAAAAGATTGTATCTGATATGGCACATAATAGACAATTAAAACTTTTTTTTTTACCTCCCAAGACTCATGAACTGAGATAAAATGAAGTGAGCGGAACCAATAAAACAATTTACACAGTACTAGCAATATTGTGAAGATAATCAACTGTAAAAGTCTTAGTATCTCTAAGCAACATAATGACCCACCACATTTCCAAAGGACTCACAATGAAACCTGCTATCCACCTCCAGAGGGAGAATTCATGGATTGAAATATATTTTTTTCCTTTCCTCCTCATTCTTTTTTCCTGGAATATGACTACTGCAAAAATGGGTTTTGCACAACTTCAAATTTGTGCTGTTTTATATTTCTTTTCTTTTCTTTTCAGTGGGGAGAGGGTTAAAGGGAAGAAGAGAATTTAGAATTGAAAACAAAATTGGAAAATAAAAAATAAAATAAGTGTTAATGATTGACTGATTACATGATGCTAAGCTCTCCTTACTCTGGGAATTCCCATATTAAGAAACAGTAAGATATTTTTCAATTGGTTCTAATTCTTTTATATGTCAATTTTACTTCTACGAGTCAAACAATTAATCAAGCATTTATTAAACCTGTATTACCAGTCATTCTGGTAGGTACCAGTAATATAAAAATGGGGAGGAAAATTCTTGTTTTCAAAGAGCTTATAGTCTATCAGAGGATATAACATGTACTATATAAAGAGATATCAATTCTAGATAATTTCACAAAGAAAGCACTAGAAGCTGCAGAATCCAGAAAAGCCTTCAAGTGGAAAAAAATCACTTACACTACAGCCCCAAAGAATCTAGAAATTCTAGAAGATGGAGCTGATGCATTCTAGGCATGTGCAATGCCCTAGGCAAACTCACAGAGATAGGAGACAGAGGGTGGTCATGTGCAGCATAAGAAAAAGCAATTTAGCTAGACTGACTAGTTCATGAAGGGGATGAATAAATGATAATGCTGAAAAGGAAAAGGAAAGAAAAGAGATCATTTATTAAGAACCTACTATGTATTTCTTTTACTCTTTTCTTGAATTTAATTTAAATTTGTTTTCAGTTTCAAATTCTCTTCCTCTCAATTGAGAATGCAAGAAAAATAGACTCTATTACAAATATGTATGATCATATAAAACAAAAATTTTTTGTATTGCTTTGCTTTCCAATATGGAATTGAATGGTAATAGACAAAATATAAGACAGATTTGGTAGATGAAACTCCAGAAACTCTCTAGCTTAAATTCATTTTAATAAACTTACACAATGGTGTTTCATATATATGTACATAGAGTGAGAAAACCAATGTTAAAATAATTGTAATTTGAAAAATATTTAATAGATGATCCTTTTAAAATAAAAAAATCAAGAGAGAAGTGTCACAAAGCAGAAAGAAGGAAAATATGATCATCAATATAAAATGCAATAGAGTAGATGAAAAGGATTGAGGAAAAAGACTTCAAATCTTGTAATTAAGAGATCAGGGAACTGGAAAGAGCAGTTTCACTTGATACAGTTGAAAGACAAATTGCAAAGGGAGAAGGGAGTAAGAGGAGAAAAAAATGGAAGCAATGAGATTTTTTAAAAGAAGTTTGACTATGAAAGGGAGAAGAGATCCAGGACAATATCTTGAGAGAATGAAAGGATTGAGTGAAGGTTATTTAAGGATAAGGAAATTTAGGTTTCCTTTAAGACATCAGAGAAGGAACCAGTAGACAGAAAGAGATCAAAGAAAGAGAAAAAGGATGAGATCAAGGACACTTTACAAGGAGTAAGCATCTCATTATAAGAGACTGGAGGAAAGTAGAAGATGGTGGGTGATGACAAGTGTCATGATGAGAAGGGAGAATGGAACGTTCACAGACAATGACCTCAGTTTTTTCCTACAAAGGAAGAGGAGATGTCTTTGGCTAAAAAAGGCAAGGGGATGGAGAATTGCAGGGATTTTAGGAAAAAAGAGAAGATTTAGAATCATCTCTTCGGGGAATGGTATGGGCAATGAATCAAGGAGCAGTAAAAGGATTGTTTGCTTCAGTGAAGATCCAGTTGAGGTTGGGGGGAGGGGGATTTTAGTGAACCCAATCAGTTAAGTTCAATGGCTTATTTCAACTCCATTCAACAGCATATGAGTAACAGAGGAGAAGGCAGATGGTGTAAGTAATAAAGGGCTGGATTTGGTAAGGGATGAGTGATTATAAGACAAGAGGGAAAGGAATTCAAAAGCAGAGGAATTGAATTGTTGAACTGTTTAATTTAAATGAGAATGAAGGAAAATAAAGTCAGAGCGGGTGTAATGGCCCAAGAAATTACCAAGAGGTAAAGGAATTGAAGTGTGAAGACTAGGTTTAGTGGGGAACAGCATAGGAAGAGATGGAATGAGACAGAAGAACATTGAAGGTTTTGGTCATGGAAGTTGAACACTTGAGAGTGAAAGTCAAAAATCTTGCGTATGAAAAGCAGATCATGGGATCTGGGTAGAAAAGGAACTGGTAATTTATGATGCTGGAAGAGGCACCATCATGAATGTTGAAGTCCCCTAGTAGATGGTCCAATTTGAAGAGAAGGAAAAGAAAATGAGACAGGTACTGATTTCCTTGAGGAAAGGAAAGGAATGACTGGGTCCCATTAGGCATTAGCTACTTTGATCTGATTAAATTATACTTTTCATTAGAGGGAGCTTTAAAGAAGGAATTGCTTAATGACAATGGCAAAAGGAGAGTCCACAAGTAGAAGCCAAGATCAAGAAATGATCTGATTCCTCTTCTCAGATGAGTACATGTGGCAACTGGGTTGTCCAAGGAGGCGAAATTTTCTGAAGAAGCTGGGTATCTATGATTACAGGTAGTTGGAAGAAATATGAATGGCAGTGGTTCAAAATATGAAAGAAATAGTTGGGGGGAGAATGTAGTTATTGGATGGGAATTCCAGAGGGCACAATTGAAGGGGTAGGCTGAATTGGAGTATATGAGGACTAGGAAACGGAAGCTTAGAAAGATGGGTAGTAAATGATGGGAGTTTGTTAGCCATAGGGTTAACAGTGGGTGGAAGATGAATTAGAATACCTGGGTCTTGGTGTGTCTACCCTAGTGTATTTCCTAGGTGCCGGTGCGTTCCAACCCTCCAGGTGAAAGGTAGGCTAAGTGAGTGAAATTATTTAAAAATTAGTCGAGATTCCTGTGAGAGTTGGCTTTATATAATGAATATACTTTTTCTCAGGTAGCCACCAACCTTGAAATATGGGGATTGGGGGTGGAGCCAAGATGGTGACAAGAACGGATCATGTCTTAGGCGCTCTCTTATAAAACTTATAAACTAAGGACTCTAACTAAGTTTTCGAGAGACAGAACCCACAGAGGGACCCAGTGGAAGCAGTTCTTCTACTCAAGGTAACCTGGAAAAGAGCAGAAAGGCTCTGCTCCCCAGGGTTGAAGGGATGGCTTGCGAGAAGGGTGGCCCACCAGAGCAAAAGAACTTCAGCCTCCCGGAGGCAGCCCCAGGGCGCTGGGAGCCGCAGCTCACAGCAGCGGGGGAGTTTCCTGAGCTGCACCCCGGGGAGCACCGGGCACAAATTGGGGGAACAGTGGGGGGACCTCTGCCAGAGCAAGCACGTGGAGCCCAGCCCTTAGGGCACAGAGCAAGCAGCGTGAACAGAAGCAGGCAGAGCCGGTAAGCAGGAGCCCCCAGGACATGAGCCCATTGAACCTAGGGAGGGGAGTGAAGGGAAGTGAAGAGAGAGAGAGACTACAGAGCTCTGCCCCTGGAACAGGACTCTGGGGCTCTGACCACATTCAGATCATGATTGCAATCTAGGCGCCCCCATAGAACAGCAGGGGCCCTCTCCACCTCAGCCCTGTGGCAGAGGGGGGCGCATATGGTCATTCACAGCCCAGGACAGAGGATAGAGCCTCACACACTGAGACCCTTGTGGGAGTGTCCCAAAAGCTCATGAAGCACCCCAAAACCAGGCTCAGGCTGGGAAAATGAGCAAGAAGAGAAACAAGAGGAACACCACTGAGAAATATTTTGCAAATGAGCCCAAGAAGGATCAAAATACTCAGTCTGAAGATGAGGAAGCACAAGCTCCTGCATCTAAAGACTCCAAGAAAAACAGAAATTGGGCTTAGGCTATGACAGAGCTCAAAAAAGACTTTGAAAATTAATGAGGGAGTTAGGAAAAAAACTGGGAAAAGAAACGAGAGAGATGCAGGAAAAACATGAAAATGAAGTCAGCAGCTTAGTCAAGGAAATCCAAAAAAATGCTGAAGAAAATAGCATGCTAAAAACCAGCTTAGGTCAAATGGATAAAACAGCTCAAAAAGTTATTGAGGAGAAGAATGCTTTAAAAAGCAAAATTGGCCAGATGGAAAAAGAGATAAGAAAACTCTCTGAGGAGAACAAATCCTTCAGACAAAGAATAGGATTCAGGGAGATTGATGAATTTACTAGAAATCAGGACGCAATACTTCAAAACCAAAAAAAATGAAAAATTAGAAGAAAATGTGAAACAACTCATTGAAAATGCAACTGATAAGGAAAACAGACTCAGGAAAGATAATTTAAAAATTATTGGAATACCTGAAAGTCATGATTGGGAAAAGAGCCTTGACATCATTTTCAAAGAATTACTACAGGAAAATTGCCCTGATATTCTAGAAGCAGAGGGCAAAATAGAAATGGAGAGAATCCACTGATTCCCCCCAAGAAAGAGATCCCAAAAAACCAACACCCTAGGAATATTATAGCCAAATTCCAGAACTCCCAAGTCAAAGAGAAAATATTACAAGCAGCTAGAAGGACACAGTTCAAATATCGTGGAGCTGCAGTCAGGATCACACAGGACTTAGCAGCAACCACATTGGAAGCTCATAGGGCTTGGAATATAATATACCAGAAGGCAAAAGAGCTTAGAATGCAGCCAAGAACCCAGCAAAAATGAATGTACTCTTCCAGGGAAAAAGATGGACTTTCAATGAACCAGGGGAATTTCAAATGTTCCTGTTGGAATGGCCAGAGCTGAACAGAAGGTTTGATACAGGACTCAGACAAAGAAGCATAGAGATTGGAGGAGGGGGAAAAATATGAGGGACTTGATGATGATGATGAACTGCATATATCCCTGTATAGAAAAATGACACTGATAATACTCATATGAACCATCTCAATTAACAGAGCAGGTAGAAGGAGCTTTTATAATTGAAGCACAAAAGAAAGCTGAATTTGAAGATAAAATATGGTGTAAAAATGGAGTCAGTAGAAAAAAGGGAAATGTAATGGGAGAAAGAAAAAAAGAGAGGGGGGAATAGGCCAAGATATTTCATATAATAAGATTTTTCTTTTTTACAATGAGCTATTGCAATGATATGGAAGGGGGGAGGACAAGGGGGAATGAGGGAATCTTCACTCTCATCAGAGATGGCTAGGAGAGGAAACAGCATATATACTCAATGGGGTATAGGTATCTGGAGTAAGAAGGAGAGGGGAACAGGGGGAAGGGGGAATATGAGTGATGGAGGAGAGGATGGATCGTGGGGGGAGAGTGGTCAGATATAACACATTTTCTTTTTTACTTCTTGCGAGGGGCTGGGATTGGAAGGCCTGTCCAGGACCATAGGGCCAGGTGGATGCTGGGCCTAAGGGGTGGTATGGGGGCTCAGGGCCTCTTGGCCTCAGAGTGGGGGATCTGTCTGCTACACCACTCAGCTACCTTACAGCAGAGTCAGAGTCAAAGGAGAGAGAAAATATAGTACATGGTAGTGGAGAAATACAAAAGGAGGGAGTTGCGATCAGCAATGGCAACAGTGGAAAAATATGGAACTAACTTTTGTGATGGACTTATCATAAAGAATGTGATCCACCCGCAACAGAGTTGGTGGTGTTGGAACAAAGAAACACATTTTTTACAATTATTATTTTTGGAGAGGTGCAGGGCAAATGGGGCTGGGTGGCCTGCCTGGGGCTACATAGCAGGGTGATCGTTGGGTGTCTGAGGCCCAATTTGGACCCCATTGCTCCTCGCTCAAGGGCCAGTGCTCTGTCCACCACCAAGCCACCCCTACTATTATTACTATTTTATTTTATTTTGGGTCTTTTTTTCCTCTTTTCTTTTTTTTTTTTTTTTTTGGTTTTTACAGGGCAGTGAGGTTTGGGTGGCTTGCATGTCACACGGCTGGGTGATTGTTGGGTGTATGGGTCCGGATGTGGGCTCAGGTGCTCATGGCTCCAGGGCTGGTGCTCCATCCATTGTGCCACCTGGCCATACCTACAATTATGACTATTATTTTTTTAATTTTAATTTTTTTCTCTCCCCTTTACTTTATCGCTCAAACGAGTCTATATTTATGGGGGGGGGAGGAGGTATTTTGTTTACTCTTAAACAAGAATATTTTATTAATGTATAAGAAAACATTATTTGTACAAAATGAGAATAAATATTAAATTAAAAAACATAGAATAAGATTTGTAAAAAAAAAATGGGGATTGATGATTATATTTAGCCACTCCCTTTCTCTTCCCACCAGGCAGGACTTTCAGCTCTACCCCTTGCAGCAAAATTTTATACATGGAAGGGAACTAGGAAGAAACAACATGGTAACCAAATCCCATAAGATAGCTATACCACTATTTTGGACATGTTTTAGACTACTGGGGGAAAAAACAGATCGACATAACTTGATCATTTTCTGCTTTAGGGAAGTTTATAAAATATAACAAGATTTCTTTTAGCTCCTGAGCTCCAAATCAAGAGATAATTACACAATTTAAACATCTGAACCTCTATCCCTTTCAAATTTGCTCTCATCACCCCCTGTCTCTTTTAGATGAATATTCAAAAATACTGAAATTCACAGAACTGAATGATTATGGTAAATCAGACTTTATTTAGACTCCATTAAAATAAATTAAGCAGAAATTATAGCTGTAATTATAAAGAATAGGTAAGCTTTAGAATGGGAACTCACTCTCCCTAAGAGTGTAAAAAAGTGATAATGAGAAAAGCAAAAGTATCTCTCCACCATCTTTCTCAGTAAATTCAACAGCCATAGTCTCTCTTTTCTCATGGATGGCTGGTTTAGCCCCTACACCAGTTATGAGTGTAGAAGTGAGCAGTCCTTCTGCTTTTCTCTTCTCTTATCCAAAATATTGACCATCATCTTCCTCCCACTTCACTTCCCCAGGTAAGTTTTTATATTTAATAAGCACCTCTCACTCCCTTTCAAGATGGAAAAAAAAACTATCACGATTTTTTTGTCATAACCCTCTTGAATCTCTAAGTCCAGACACTCCAAAGAATCCCATTCTGGCTAGCCAGAAGTACTTTTTTTGCTCAGTGTCCCATCAGAAACATGGAAAAGAGGGGCAGCTAGATGGCACGCCATGGATAGAGCCCTGACCCTGGAGTCAGAAGGACCTGAGTTCAAATCCGACGTCAGACACTTAATAATTACCTGGCTGTGTGACCTTGGGCAAGTCACTCAACCAACTTTACCTTGCAAAGAAAAAAAGGAAACATGGAAAAGAAAGGAGCTATAGGCTGGATTTTGCATTCTTACCAGTGACAACTGCTAGCTTCATGCCAATGTACTCTACATCATCTACTTCCTCTGGCTTTCTCCCCTCTCTGGTCAAAGCCAAGCTTTAGTTCCTACTTCTAGTGTGGTCATCCCCATACATTATCCTCATCTTTCTACCTCCATGGAAAGCTCCACAAAGAAATATTAGTTTCCATTTTGTACCCCATTTCCCACAAGGGGCTAGAATACCACTCTGATGCTCCACAACCCCTGACATGGCAGGAAAAAACCTGAAATTTAAAAGCAGTTTCTCTTTTCTCCCTTGCTGTCTGAAAAAAGAGAAAAAGAAAAAGTGAAAACCGTTCCAATAAAAGGAAATGAAAACTCAATTACTTTAAAAACTGGATGCCTGCATAAAATCACCAACTCACCAAAGTTTCTATGATCTTTCAGTGTTCTTCCCATACCTCGGACCTGGGATGCACCTTTATAGTGTTAAAATATGCCACTATTCTTCAACTCATTGCTTCTAGTTCTGCACTGGAAGGACATGTAAAACAAATCCTTTCTCTCTTCAAAAATGGCAGTCCTTCAAATATAGGAACATGCTTAAGGGCATGTCATTGGCAAGTGACTCCCTGTTCCTCCAGTCTTGCAAAATAAAATACTAGAAGAAAGTTTTATGGTCTAAAGAAGAGATAGGAGCTATGATGAGAGTTGAAAGGGGTTTTGAGAAGAATATTCTTAAGACAACTCAAAGAATAGACCGAGTTTAATGATTCTGAGGCAAAAATAGATTTCACAAGGCATTCTTCATCTGAACCACAGAACTTGTGGTGGCTTTTGCTAACTGGATGAGTATAGTTATGGGTTTAACTCACAAAAAAGAACTTAAAAAGCTCCTGTAGTCACTCAGTCAAAGTTCAGCAATAAATATTTATTAAATTCTATGTAAGGAAACTGGGGGAATTGATAGGATTAGAACACTAAATGGTAGTGAGAATTGAGTGAACCATACTGAAACCATCTTGCGACTGGGTTCTGGAGTTAACTCAGTTCCCTTTCTATTCAATTTCTGGGTCAAGTCCAATTTCTATTTTGTGAGAAACTTTATTCAGTTGTGGGAACTGGAAAAAAAGCCTTATTGCATTGTTTGAACCTATTGCTGCATTTCTAGGAAGTTGGATCACCTCTCCTTGCTGCTTAGAGATCCTTAACTAAGGACCTAGGTTAGTTATTATTATTATCATCATCATCATCATCATCATCATCATCATCATCATCATCATAACTAAGAATTTAGGTTATACTGGCCAGAAACACAGTCAGATCCAAAGACTGATGCAAAGAGCTTTCTCACAGTTGTATTTCTAAAGCAATCCATATGTCTTATCTGAAAACTGGCCAGGTCCCAGGGCATCAATTGTTATTTCCATTTGGGGGAGGGAAAATTTCTTTTTCTGATTTCAGGGAATTGCACTGGTTTACTCTCTCCTCTCAATTTGATAAGTCCCTAATCTTTCCTCCAATTAGAAATCAGATTATCTAATTTTATATCCTAGTTAATTGTTTTCTTTTAATTAATTGGTCTTATTTGATTCATTGTTTTAATGTATAAAAATCTGCAAACCCCTGTATTCAGGGTCCAGGGCCAAAGCTGTGGGAAGCAATTGATCCCAATTTTTATGTGATTGGCATGCATTGTTTAATAAATCAGTGTGCTTGGAAACACAAACCTCGATTTTCTCAGTTTTCTTGGTTATTTCATCTTTCACTGCATATAAGCCAGATATTGTGCTAAACACTGGGGTTAAAACAATACATTGGGAGTAAAAGATAATATCTACCAAGGAGGTCATAATCTATTAGGGAGACAATATGCAAATAACTTTACACAAATAAAATATAAACAGGAAAAGGCAAAATAATCACCAGAGAAAAGGCACTAAATTTAAGGGAGATTAGGAAAGACTTTTGGTAGAAGACAAGATTTTAGCTGGGACATGAAAGAAGACAAGAGATACAAGAGGCAGAGAGAATTCCTAGAGAAATTTTCTAGAGCCAAGAGACTGAGTGTCTTGTATAAGAAACTACAAAGGAAGTTCCTGTCACTGACTTTCAGAGTGTATGGACTTAAGTAAGATACAAGAAGCCCAGAAAGGCAAGAAGGGACTTTACAAAGGTTACAAAGGACCTTGAAAGTCAAAGATATATATTTCATTTGATCTTAAATGCAATAAGGACCTACTAGAGTTTATTGAATAAAAGACTGATGTGATCAGACTTGCATTTTGAGAAAATTCATTTGACAGAGTAGACAGAGTGGGAAAGAGACTTGAAGCAGGAAAACCAACTAGAATAGTCTACCTAGGAAACAAAAGAAAAAAACAGAGCATATAAAGAAAATGTTACAGAAGTAAAAAATGACAAGATAACCACAGATTAAGTATGAAGGTTCAGAGAAGGAAGTCAAGGAGGGCTCCTAACTTGCAAGCCTGAGTTACATAGAGGATGGTAACACCATCAACAGTAATAGGGAAGTTTGGAGGAGGGAAGAGTTTGGGGGAGGGGGAGATAATAAGTTCAATTTTAGACATATCAAGTTGAAAATGTTTGAGACCCCCTCCCTGAAGAAGAAGGGCTACATAACAACTGAAACTACCTACAGAGAAGAAGAGAAAAAGGTCTGATACGAGTTTAGTGGCCATATTAGAAGAGGACAATGTCTTGAAGAACCACTATGTGGCAGTAGAGTAGAAGGAATCGTCCAGGGGTGGACATGACCGTTCTCAGCTCAAACCTGCATCTGGATAACATCACCAGAGTATCCAATAACAGCAGCATCGGGGGATGGAAGAGGTAGGGGAAGAAGCCCAATGGAAAAAAATCAAAGACAGAGAGAGATTCCAACTAGGACAAAGCCCTCAAAGTGTGAATTTTCCTGACTACCTGGGTCCCCTACACATCTGACCTCTCCCAGTGATTTGAGAATCTATGAGAGAAAGAAATCCTATGTCTAAATGGGTGAATTTTCCTTGTCACTTACTTGTCTATACTATTTAACTAAATACTCTGTTTTGAATTAGTATGTTCTCTTATTTTTATGTATAGGAAATATCAGTGATCCCCAAGGGTGATGCTATATATGAATACTGCTGTCTATTTCTATCTTGTAAAGGACCCTAGGGAAGGGTCTTTTCCCTTTTAATCTTAACCTTCCTATTGACAGTATATGGTAATTCAATAAAATATAATAAGCATTTATTAACTGTCTTTTATGCAGAAAGTCATTGTGTTAGACACTGGGGAAATGCAAAGATGAAAAATAATGGATTCTGCCCTCAAAAAACTTACATTTTATTGCAGGAATACAGCATGTTGGCAGAGAAGCAAATATGAAATCTCCACAAAGTCATTACAAGAATGAAAAGGTGTCAACTCCCCAGTTATTATCTAGTAGGATATTGGCACTTGTGCTGAGCTTTGAAACTATAACTGAGAGATTAAACCACTTCTTAAAGCCACACAACAATCAGAGGTGGCTCTTGAACCCAAGTATATCTGGCTTCAGGGCTAGTTCTTTATTTCTCTTGAAAGGGATTTTCTTACCACCAACCAAAAGAACACAGTTAAAAGAGCTAGAGTTGGAGACAAAAACAGATTTTACCAGATAAATGAAATCAAAAACTGACTTTTACTGGCTGGATTATTATGGTCATGGGTCTGACTCACAAAAAGAACTAGATTAGCCTTCAAAATAGCTCCAAACCTCCGAGGCTGTGTAACAGATACCTCCAAACAATCCCAAATCGTAAATGGACTCCCAAATAAACCTATTGAAGTAGAACACAATTAATATTTTCATTTCTTACTAGACTAAATATAGTACTTCAACTACTACTGGTGTTGATTGGCTTTTCAGTTTTCAAACCAAGTTCTCAAAAGAAAAAAATAGCCCCGGGGTGGCTAGGTGGTACAGTGGATAGAGCACCGGTCCTGGAGTCAGGAGTACCTGAGTTCAAACCCTGTCTCAGACACTTAATAATTGCCTAGCTGTGTGGCCTTGGGCAAGCCACTTAACCCCATTTGCCTTGCAAAAACCTAAAAAAATAAAAATAAAAAGAAATAAAAAGTCAGAATCCTAATCCTCATGTATGAGTTGGAACCCAATTCTACCTACATTTATTTAATGCCTACTATGAGCAGAGCAATAATTCCAAATCACTTCCTAATTCTGGCAGAGAGCATAAAGCCCAATCAATAGTAGGATTCACTCTCTCTGAAGAATATCTGGGTTGAGTTGTTAGACTTCTTTCAGCTCTATTCCCTGCAAAGGAAGAGTAAAACTCAGTAGGGAATGGTTTAGCCACTGCTCAAGCCTCATGCTGTTAACCAGAAGTTGCACTATAAAAAAAGTCCAAATTCTTTGCTTCCAATTAGTAAACTACTCCTTTTTCATTGCTGTGGCTACAATGCAACTAGACACCAATAACTTGATAAATTTAGAGATAAGGAGATTTCAGTCATGGTCAGACATTACCCATATGTCTTCATAAATGTCAGAGACCAAATTATTAAAAAAAAACAAAAACAAAAACAAAAACCAAGAATGTTCTTTGGAGATTCCAGCTTTCTCAAAGAAAAAAGGTCTAGATGAATCCATCACCAGAAAAACATTATGCTGTTAAACTAAACCCATGCCAAAATAAGTAGGGCTCACTGCATTAAAATCCCATTGCATAGCTAGTCATTAGTGGCCCGAATATGGAAAGCCAAATATTGGTGTAGAAAAAGAATTTAAAGTTCCAGGCATATGAGTTTAGATGTTAGAAACTAAAGATCAAACCACATTTTTATTTTCTCTGTGTTTTCTTTCCACAGTCAAAGGAAACACAATTGTTTCAGGAGGAAAAGACAATGTGGTTTCCCTTTCTGACAAACATACCATTTTCTCTTTTCCTACTGTACTGGCCTGGAGGAGGTCAAGAGAGACAGTTGCCAGTTTGTCTGCCTAGAGAAGTGTCTAATGAACGACAAAAAGAAGCAAACTGAGGGACCCAAAAGATATCTTTAAAACTAGTGTGTAGTGTGCCAAGCTCAGAAATTCTTAGATGCTTAGTAAAGTTGATGAGTTATTTATTATTTCACTACAAAGTTCATCTTCTAAATGAGTTCAGTTTGGGCAAATAGTTCACCAGTTAGAGCATCCACTGCTTTTCTTAAAGTTGAACCATACAATTTGCCTGGTTCCAGATGCCTTCATTTCTCCAATGGTCATGCCTTATGAACTGGGGGTGGGGGGGAGATCATATTATCATCCTAGACCTCAGTCATCTCTTCTGAAAAATAGGGATGGGAATAGTCTACCCCCACCGGATTGTGGTGAAGATCAAATGGGATTAGATGTGTAAAATGCCTTGCAAAATGTAAGAAGCAGAGCTATTAATCCTTTATAAATTTGATCCTGATGATGCCTGGAGGTAGGGATTTTTCTTCCTGCATTTTACAGATGAGAAAACTAAGGTTAAGTGACTTGCCCAGGATCATGCAGCTAGTAAATGGTTGAATTTAGGTCTTCCTGATTAGTGTCAGTCATTGTTCTATCTTCTGTATCTACCTAATGTTGCTACTAGTGTCGTTACCTGTGCTCCTGCTCCTACTACTACCACTGGGGTTGATACTACTATTCTTACTCTGCTGCTATTGCTACTTCTACTGCCGCTGCTGCTACTACTACTACCACTACCACTACCACTACTACCACTACTGCCACTACTACTACTACTACTACTACAACCAGTACTACTACAACCACTACTACTAATACCACTACTACTACTACCACTACTACCACTACCACTACTACTACTACCACCACTACCACTACCATTACTACCATTACCACTATTACTATCTGGGTGACTCCATGTACTCAGTACAGAAATTGCAGCAAATTTATGCTCAGTCTCATCTGTCAGACCCAACTCCAAAGGGCACTTGGCTACCAGCCCAGGTCGTCCTGTAACTGGAAGACTCAGCACCACCTGCCCCTCACCCCTTGGCTCCATTCCTTCCTTCATGGATGGTGTCCCTTTTCTCTCATTAATCTAAAGATTAAGGTGGATTGTTCCATCAGATCATGTTTCAGACCCCAGACTACTCAATGAAAATTGCCCTCCCTCATTCCATCCTCTGCTGCATTTCGATTCAGTTATAAATGCAGACTTCTCCAGGGATCTTTCCAAAGCTCTAACACATTTTAAAATCGATTATATCAATGTCTTTGACATGAGTACTCTTCAATCTATGCTCCTCACATCACCAATTCCTCAATGAGAGGAAGGAAATTTAGCTCCAAAACATACATAGACTCACACCCTTTCACCTCCAGCTGCTCCCTATAGGGACTCAAAGAGATTTTCACCTAGGACTTTTCACTCACTAGGTGACAAAGGCTGGGAAATGAAAGGGGACAGCATCAGTCACTTGTTCTGAGGCAGTTCTTGGCAACTCTTTTGGGACTGGGCAACTGAGAAGCAAGGAGATCAACTTGGAACTCACTCACAAGGACAAAAGATGATGGGAGCAGAAGTTCCAGCAAAAGTATTAATCACTCTCTTTCCTTATAACTGAGCATATGTAGGTACCTCTATCCACCATGGTGAGAGAACTGCCCAACAGGGTCCTTATCATTCACCTTCAGAACTCATACTAAGGTCTCCCTAAGATCACTACCATCCTACTCTTGTCTCTCTAAGTACCATGAATCTAATGGGCAGGTATAATTGTGATGGAAACATAGGACTGCTTATTTGTACCCCTAGAATACCCTCCAACCCTAAAAACTTGCTGCTGGGTGAAACCTCTTCCCATTTAGCCTAGCTTCTAACCTCACTCACATTGGACCTAACTTCTCCTTCACACTGACTCACACAGCCTATTTACTAAACCAGTTTCTGCAATGCCCTCTACTTTGGGGTATTCCTTCTCCAAGTTCAATAGTATTTTTTATTCAGGGCTACCAAGAAACCCATATCAAAAAGTCATCACTATTTAAAATATATCTCTCATTTTCTCCTTAGGCCCCAAGAATTCACTGTGTGAGATACTCTTTTTTCTATAAATATTTTATTTGTTTTCTAATTATATACAATGGTAGTTTCCAACTCTCATTTTTGGTAAGGTTTTGAATTGAATTTGGTAAGATTTTTTACATTTTCCCCTACCTCCCTTCCCTCCCCCTTCCCCCTGTTTCCATGCTATACATTGATCAAAATTGAATGTGCTGAGAGAAAAATCATATCCTTGAGGAAAAAAAATTAGAAATAGCAAAATTATGTAAGTACACAAAACAACTTAAAATAAATGAAGGTAATAGGCTTTGGTCTTTGTTTAAACTCCACACTTCTTTCTCTGGATACAGATGGTATTCTCCATTACAGATACCCTAAAATTGCCCCTGATCATTGCACTGATGGAATGAGCAAGTCCATTAAGATTGATCATCACCCCCATGTTGTTGTTAGGGTGTACAATGTTCTGGTTCCGCTCATCAGTTCATGCAAATCCCTCCAGGCTTCCCTGAATTCCCATCGCT
This sequence comes from Macrotis lagotis, assembly GCF_037893015.1. Classification (NCBI taxonomy): domain Eukaryota; kingdom Metazoa; phylum Chordata; class Mammalia; order Peramelemorphia; family Peramelidae; genus Macrotis; species Macrotis lagotis. Next base: position 31,162,562 of record NC_133660.1, read on the forward strand.
CCTGGTTTCTAATAGAACAATAATGTTCCATAACATACATATATCACAGTTTGTTCAGCCATTCCCCAATTGATGAACATTTTTTGTGAGATATTCTTAGAACCTTCTAGAACTCTGTTTTAGCAATTGACAGACAGTGTTACTTTAGTGGATCTTATCAGACTTGATTCTGGAAAGCCTAGGTTTTAATCCTCCCTCTGAGATGTACTAACTGAGTGACCATGATCAAATTTTTCAACCTCTTTCAGTCTTAGTCATCCCCCCATATGTAAATGGCAATAATAATAATACCGTAGGGGCAGCCAGGTGGTACAGTGGCTAGAGCACTGGTTCTGGAGTCAGGAGGACCTGAGTTTAAATCTGGCCTCAAACACTTAATAATTGCCTAGCTGTTGACCTTGGGAAAGTTACTTAACCCCATTGCCTTAAATAAATAATTTTTTTAAAATAATAATAATATCTGTAATTCCTACTTTATCTGGTAGATTTAAAACTAAAGGAGATAATAATGTATATAAATGTTTTGCAAATTGTAAAGTACCATTAATAATCAACTGAGGAATTTAATTCAATAAATATTTATTAAGCATCTATGAGAAGTGTAATAATGCCAGATATTGGAATATATGAATAGAAAATAGATGGAAAAGATCCTCTTAAGAATCTTGTTTAAATTAATTCCACTGGACAAGTAGAGGCAAAGTCATAACAAAGATGGAGCAAACAAGACTTTGTTCAAAAGGCCAAAATTTAGATCAGTTAACCACCATGGCAATCCTTCATCAGCACAGTGATAACTGAACTTCATAACTAGATTATAAGAACAATTGGTTAGAATAGAAACTACAAGATATTGTCCCAAGTGAGTCCTTCCCTGGACCACTGGTCCTCAAAAGAAATGATTAACATAAAATTCTCACAAATATGCACTGACAAGCAGCAGTAACTTAACTATTATCATGCTCTCTCAAGAGATTGATACTTAAAATATGAAAAGAAGAAGCATTTTACAAAATGCCTGAATAGACATTCTGCATTCATCTCACTTGTGCACTGTCTCCCTTCAAATCTCTATTTTCTGTCAGGGAAGTCCTCCCCCTTTTGAGACCTAGAATCTTCCAATCTCTTGGAGTTACAAGATTACCTCTTAAACTGGAAACATCCATCTCAGAATTTAGTCACCAAAGAAAGGCAAAACAAAAAAAAACAAAAAAAAAAAAGGCTATTACAGCTTTGTCTCAAACTTGCAAAGTCAACTCTGTGCTATTTTCCATCTACTGAGTAATGGGAAGGAACCTGTTCTCTAAACCTCACATTTTTCCAGTTTTCAGTAAATAAAAGTTCTTTCTCTGATTTTTTAAAACATCAAACTATTCACATATAAGCAAAACATCAATTTATATAATTCACAAGGGGCTTTGAGTTTTTGTATTTACAGCACAGTACATTTGCCTCCAAAACTTCTTTAATCCCAACCAAAAACTGTTTCTTAATATACATGCACACTCCGATATATATATATATGTATATATATATACGTAATATATATAATATATAGATGTAAATCTTTTTTCTTTACACAGAAATACCTTTTTCTTCCCCTTTTGGCACTAAATGTTTTATTTTATTTTTTAAAATTATTTTAGAAAGAAATTACAACTGTATGTCATGGATCTGCAAATCAACTCATGTAATTTTGAAAGCGCATACCTCACAGCTGAAGCAATTAGATGGTACAGTGGAGCAGGTGCTAGACCTGGGGTCAGGAATCTGGCCTTAGATAATTACCAGCTGTGTGTGACCCTGAGAATCTGTGACCCGTTTACCTCAGCATCCTCATCTGTAAAATGAGCTGGAGTAAGAAATGGCACACCACTTCAGTATCTTTGCCAAGAAACCCCCCCCCCAAAAAAAAAGGGTGGGAATATGAAGAATCAGACACAAGTGAAAATGAGTAAACAACAACAAACTTTACAACGGTACATAACAGATATGCAAATAATAAATAGGTGATGACAAAACTGTATTTGAGTGGTTTAGTATAAAGGGCACTGGGTTTTGGATCTAAGGATCTGGGTAAAAATTCTGTCCCTGTCAAATTATTTCCCCTGTCCTCAGCTTCATTTTATATTTAAAAAGAGAGAGAAGATTGTTAGATGATCTCTAAATTCTTTCCCATATCTAAATCTATGTCTGTGAAATCTATAAGTCTATAAAATTCCAATGAGAATGGTCACATAGAAAAGAAGAAAAATAGTTGACCCAGAGAGATTGACCTTGTACGGAATATTATGGAGAATAAGGAGAAATAGGAGAGTCTCATTTCAATCAAATGCAATGCAGTCCAAAAGAAAAAAATCCCCCTCTTATTTCTCTAGATACCATTTGCCAATATTTCTCAGGATTCTTGAATTTAATTGTTTGGCATTTTTATAGATTCCAATTAGTTCCTTTTACACCAGATACTGTATATTTTATACTTGAACTCAATCAAACTTTCTCCACAGCCTTCTTATCATTCTCTAAATGATTTATGCTTTTTTAAAGCTGATATATGCAACACTGGAGAGACTTAAACACAAACTTCCCAAAAAGCAAGGCCAAGAATGCCAATCCATCATTTTTTCTTTTCTTTAAACTTTCTTTTTATTATGAATTTAACAAACAACAATGATATTTCAATATAAAAAGAACAGAAAAGTATTACATATGAAACTATTAAATTCTGTTATCGCTTTATATGTGTATCAAAATTCACGATACTAACAAAACTGCTCTCCTTCTCAATGTTGTCTTCTGAAGTTCCTTTTGCTTTCTTCTATATATTTTTTAATATTTTAATGTTCTGAAGATCTTTATCACAACTCTCCTTCCCATTTATGAGTCAGATCTCCAGAGGTTGCTATACCTTTCCCAAAGGGTTCTAAGGGAACTCCTAAGGGGTCAGGGATAATTATCTACTGCTATTGGCTCTGATTATTCTCAATTATCAATTGAGTTAGTCCATCAGTCTTCAGTAGTTTTTAGAAAGTAGGGTTGACTAAGGTGATTCAGTAAGAACAACTGATACAAAACACCCCCGATGCCTTCCAAAAGAAAAACAACTGTGACCTAATTCTCCCTCAAATACACACTATGTCAGAGGAAGGTGTATTTAAGCTTAAAGTTACCACATATGGCAAAGCAGTTATTTACAGCTCTTAGTTGCCTAAAGTCCTCTCCTCTCATTCGAAGTTCCCCTTCAGCATGCTGTAGCTTCTTTACTAGGATCCTTCTGGAGCCCTGAATCTTCTAAGTCCTTAGCTCCAGATACAGACCCAGGTATCAACTGATCTGAGGATCCATGGAGGATACTAAGGAGAAGATGGACAGCTACTTCCACTTGATAAATGATAACTTGGGGCATAGCCAAGTTTCTTCAGTCTTTCCAAACTCAATTCTTATGTAAAGTCATTTTAGGTTAGGGTCTGATGCATAAGAAATACTTAATAAATCTTTTTTCTTCCTAGATTGAAAGTCTTTTAATACTTAATCAAAAGCTCTATTTAGTGACTGATGGATTGAGACATTCTCACCTAATTAAGGTATTAGGAACAAAATGAGGTGGAATGATTTCAATCCCACAATTTCACTGTTTCTCTTCTAAATTACTATCACAATCTAATGGAGCAACTCGATGGTACAGTGACTGTTGGGTCGGGAGTCGGGAAGACTCATCTTCCTGAATTCAGATCTGGCCTCAGACACTCACTAATGGTGTGTCCTTGGGCAAGTCACTTAACTCTCTTTATCTCAGTTGCTCATCTGGAAAATGAGCCAGAGAAGGAAGTGGCAAACCACTCCACCAAGAAAACCCCAAATGCAGTCACAAAAAGCCAGAGATGAATGAAACCACTCAACCACAACTCTAATAAATCTCCATGTACATACATTTATAAACACACACCATGACAATAGACATTCTTTCTTGTCAACAATAGGTATAGTAGTGCAAAGCAAGTCAACCCATTGACCAAGTCTGTATATGGATGTATTTTCATTACTTTTTTTGACAAGACGGGGAAGTGAGAATGAAATGGCCCTAAAAGTGACAGATCTCAAACTATTCCTCACAATAGTAAAGACCCAAACCATTTAGTAACATTTAAAAAATAGAAAAGTCAATCAATGGGATATATTAAGCAACGACCCAAATTCTATTAAACTTAGTATCAAAGTGTCCAACAAATCCGAGGACATTAGTTGCTAGTGTTAGAACTGACTTCCTATCTAACAAAAAGTGCTAGGAAAACTAAAAACAGTCTTACAGAAATTAGGTCAAAATCAGCATCTTATTCTATACTCTAAATAAGATCTAAACAAATCCATGACTTAACCATAAGCAGTCAAATCATAAACAAATTAGAGGAAAAGATGGTAATTCACTGAGAGTAAGGAGGCTTTTTTTCATTTCTCTTAAGATCCTCAACTTCTTGTTCCCCTAGATGAATTTTGTTAATGTGTTGTGAAGTTCTATAAAGGAATACCTTGATAATTTGATTATTATTACATTAAATCTGTACATCAATTTAGAGAATATTGCTGTTTCTAGTACATTGACCAAGAAGAGCTGTCTCCCCATTTTTCAAGTATTCATTTATTTCTATAAACAGTGTTTTCATATAATTTGTGCATGGGTCTTGGTAGATAGAATTTCAGATATTTTATATAGTTCATAGTTATTTTGAAATTAATTTCTCTGGGGCGGCCAGGTGGCAAAGTGGATAGAGCACCGGCCCTGGAGTCAGGAGTACCTGGGTTCAAATCCGACCTCAGACACTTGATAATTACCTAGCCGTGTGGCCTTGGGCAAGCCACTTAACCCCATCGCCTTGCAAAAATTAATTTCGCTTTCTGTTGGATTTTGCAATAATATACAGAGTTTATTTTATATCCTGATATTTTACTGAAGACATCAATTTCTTCAATTCATTTTAGTTGAATATCAGAGTTGTTCTAAGTAAACTATGTCATTCACAAAAGTATCATCTTTGCCTATGCTTATTCCTCAAGTTCTTTTTTATTATTTCTGGATCAAGCATTTCTAGAATTATACCAAATACTAATGATGACAGTGAACATTCTCCATTAGCTTTGCTCATATTAGAAAAGGCTCTATTCTGGTCAATATTGCCTATTGCCCTATTAGAGGTAATTTGAACAACAATGTTGCCTAATAAAGTATCTTACAGAGAATCCACACAAGGCAAGTCCTCACATGGAAGTCAGCACAATCAAGGACACTTTTTTTTTAATTTTTCAAGGCAATGGGGTTAAGTGGCTTGCCCAAGGCCACACGGCTAGGTAATTATCAAGTGTCTGAGGTCGGATTTGAACCCAGGTACTCCTGACTCCAGGGCCGGTGCTCTAGCCACTGCGCCACCTGGCCACCCCTATCAAGGACACTCTTGAGGTGTCTATGAAGAACTTTGGAATCAATTGCGAAAGATGAGAGGCACTGGCACAAGACTGTCTAGCATGACATGCCCATATCAAAGATGACATTGTGTTCTATGAACAAAGCTCAATCTCAAAAGAAATGTGAATTGCACAAAATTAGTGACATCTCCATTTCAAGTGCTAATGTGGACAATTTGGAATCAATCTGTGGTAAAAATCCTTCTGAGTTCATCCTGCTCTGATCAGTCAAAATCAGATACACTGTACCTTGACCCCAATATAGGAATGTCACTTTGGTTCTCTTCAAGAATGAAGGATGGGGCAGCTAGGTGGCGCAGTGGCTAGAGCACCGGCCCTGGAGTCAGGAGTACCTAAGTTCAAATCCGACCTCAGACACTTGATAATTACCTAGCCGTGTGGCCTTGGGCAAGCCACTTAACCCCATTAGTCTTGCAAAAAAACCCAAAACACCTAAAGATCCATTTTTTTTCTCCCTATAACATCATACTCAGTTTTGCTGGTTAAGTTATTCTTTTTTTTTTTTTGCAAGGCAACCCACCTCCCCCCACCCCCAAAAAGGATGAAGAACAATGAACAACCATTTTAGGTAATTCAAGCTTTTGGTTTTAGAAAAATGCTGTTTACCATGTCAAGCAAAGGATAGAAAAATACTTTTTAATGTTTTTTAACATAAATAGATGTATTTTACCAAAGCTTTTTAGGCATCTATTAATATTTTTTCTATTAATATGGGCTATTAGGTTTAAGTTTTTCCTGATAGTGAATGAATCCTGTATTCCTGAAGTAAATCTAAACTGTTTTAATATAGAATCTTTTTAATATGCATCTATATTTCATTCAAAAATTTTGCATCAATATTCATTAGAAATATTACTCTCTAGTTTTCTTTCCCTTTATATTTTTCTCCTGTTTAGGTATCAGAACTATGCATGCTGGGTTGAAATTTGGAAGAATATCTTCTTTCTATGCTTTTGAAAACAATGCTTGTAAAATTATATATAATGGTCCTTTGTTAACTAATATTCAATTGTCATTATAATCCACTTGGCTCTGGGTTTTTTAAAAAAGATTTCATTTATGAATTTCTTTTTTTAGATCAAGTTACTTAAAAATCTCTTTCTAGCTCTGTTAATCAGAATTATTGGTATTTGGGGATGGATTTATTTTATCTATGCTTTTGGCCTGTAATAAGGCAAAATAATTTCTAATAATGCATATTTCCTAGTCATCTGTTATAAATTCTTTTTCATTTTTTATTTTGACTATTTTATTTTTAATCTTTTTATCTAATTATAATACATATCTATTTTACTAAACTTTTCTCAATTTCTATTTTATTTGTCAATTGGGTTTTTATTTGTCAAATGGGTTTTTAAATTTTG
>NC_133660.1:31469503-31547139 GCF_037893015.1 Macrotis lagotis
ACCTTTCTGGATGCCCAAAGGGCAACAAAAATGAGCATACCACTGATGCAGCAATACCACTCTTGGGTCTATATCCTGAAGATGATGAAAAAGGGTAAAAACATCATTTGTACAGAAATATTCATAGCAGCCCTGTTTGTGGTGGCAAAGAATTGGAAATCAAGTGAATGTCCTTCATTTGGGGAATGGCTTAACAAACTGTGGTATATGTATGTCATGGAACACTATTGTTGTATTAGAAACCAGGAGGGATGGGATTTCAGGGAAGCCTGGAGGGATCTGCATGAACTGATGCTGAGTGAGATGAGCAGAACCAGAAGAACACTGTACACCATAACAGCAACACGGGGGCAATGATCAACTTTGATGGACTTGCTCATTTCATCAGTGAAACAACCAGGGACAATTTTGGGCTATCTGCAATGGAAAACACCTTCAAATTAGAAAAAAAATCATTACTTTATTATGTAATTTTACTATCTCATTCTTTGTCTTTCTTCCTTAAGGATATGATTTCTCTGTTATCACATTCAACTGAGATCAATGTATAACATGGAACCAATGTAAAGACTAATGGAATACCTTCTGTGTGGGTGGGGTGGGGGAGGGAAGCAAGAATGGGGAAGAAGATTGCAAAACTCAAAATAAATAAAATCTTTCTAAAAAAAACAATAGTCAAATGGCTCAAAGTTATACTTAAAACAAAATTGCTATTACTATTAGTGTTCTCCTACTTATGTTCATTTCATTCTTCATCATTTCATGTAAATCTCTTAACAATCAAATCAAATGGTCTTTTTCTCAGTCTCCATCCTTCCTGAATTTTCTGCTGACCCATCCCTTCCTGGATAATTGAGCTTTTCTTGAATTTTTCTGGCACTTTTCTCTCCTGGTTTTCCTACCTTTCTGATCATTTCATGGCTGGCTTACCATTCATAGCATGCTCATAGTTGGAAGTTGCCTTGACCTTGCTGCTTCTACTAAAACTCAAAAGGACACCCAGAGCAGACCATAAATGTCCCAGAAAGAATTTGTAGCTTTAAAAGAACTGCTTAACTGACACATTTTATCAAGCTAACAATTTTGTGTAGCTATTTTTAAACAGTAGTTTTCCATGGCTCATGCTTCTGCTTTAAAAAAAAAAAATAAATATATATATATATATATATATATATATATATATATATATATTTCAATATAAAAAAAGTTTATTCCCTCTTGACCAGAGCTTCCTGGCACTCTCTACATATTAATAAAGCTATATTCCTAATTCAGTATCTGCGACTTCCAACAGTTCACTTTGTGGCAGTCCCAAGAAACTTCCTGACAAAATTCCCAAATTGTGAAAACTATTGGAGCTCTTAGGCCCACTTTTCTCTCAGGGACTCCCTCAGTTCCTCAGGTTTTAATTAATAGGCAGACGACTCACAGGTTCATATATCCATCATAAGTTGAACTCCAGGCTTGTTTCGTCAATGGCCAACAAGATATTCCCAAATGGATGTCTTAGAAGCATCTCTAATTACCTAGCTGTGTGGCCTTGGGCAAGCCACTTAACCCCATTGCCTAGCAAAAAAAAAAAAAAAAAAAAAAACCATTTCAAATGCAACATGGACAAAACAGATTTTCTTCCTTTCCTTCTATCAAACATTTCTACTGTGGGAACAAAACCACTTTTCCAGGCTCTCAGATCCACGACTTCAGGCTCACCTCCACTACCTCTACCTTCTCCATGTCTTTGCCAACGACCCCTTCTCTCTACTCACGTGGCCACTATCTTAGTTCATTCAGGCACTCATTGGCTCTCACTGAGACATTTGCAATAGTCTTCCTGTCCAAGTTCTCTTCCCCCTCCAGTCCATACTTTACTTAAGGGAAGATCTGACTACGACAGTCTCCTACTTGATAAACTCTAGTGGCTCACCATGACTTCTGTCATAAAATATAAAATTCTTTAAAGACTTGTAATAATAATAATGATGATGATAATGTTTGCTCTTCATTCTTTTTTTTTTAGGTTTTTTTTTTTTTGCAAGGCAAATGGGGTTAAGTGGCTTGCCCAAGGCCACACAGCTAGGTAATTATTAAGTATCTGAGATCGGATTTGAACCCTGACTCCAAGGCTGGTGCTTTATCCACTATGCCACCTAACCGCCCCTTGTTCTTCATTCTTGAAGAAGACCACTGTTATCAGGGAAGCCATTGATATGCACATAAACTAGATTGATTGGGGGTGTGTGTGTGTTAAGTCATCAGCCTCACTTTCTCCTCTGGAGCCATCTGGGTCTAGTGACCAGACAGGATTCAGGATAATGGAGGTGGCTTGCCCAGGTTCACACAGCTAGATAGCGTCAAGTGTTTGAGTCAGATTTGAATCTCTGTCCTTTTGACTCCAAGACCAATGCTCCATCTATCCAGCCATATTGTGCATTACCAGTACAGAGCCATCCTCTCCAGGCCTCTGCAGGTCTGAAATGCCCTTTCTCCTTCCCTCCCCTCTCTATGATGGGCCCTCCATCCAGCTCTACCCTGCATCTACACCGAATGCATTTATTTTGGATATACAGTTTCCATTTTTGGGGAGTGTTTGTATGTATTCCTTAGTGTCTAACAGAGTGACTGGCATACAAGAGGTACTTCACTGATTGACTCCTCATCGTCCCCCTTTTTGCTCATGTATTCCCTGCTGATAATCCTTTCTCTAGGTATTAGGATCCAGATAATTATTTCCTTCAGATCCCAAGTGCTATAAACTGCAATCATCTTCTACCCATGCCTTCAGCTTGATGTTATTTCCACTCCCTGGGTGCTAGGCAGAGCAATGGATGTGGAGTCAGAAAAACTGAATCTAAATCCTGTCTCAGACATTAGCCTGGTGAGCCTGGGTGAACTGCTGAACTTTCTCAGCTTTGGTGTCTTCATCTGCACAATGGGGATAATTACAGCCTCTCTATCTTACACAGGTGCTCTAAGGATCAAGTATTTGCATTGCAAACCTTAGAACATGCGATAAATGTCCAGATGTATTGTTATTGCACTGGGTGAGTCTGCTGGTCTTTAAGTTTGGGCACTTGCCAACATAAGCCCATCTACCCATCAAAGGCTTAGAGAACAGATCATAACAATGACAAACTCAGTCCTGAGCCTGAATCTGGATGCCATTAAAGAAACATTGACAGGCAGAAAGAAGGCATTTTAGGTCCATCTTAAAACAATTTCAAGTTGTTTATTAACGTGGTGGTGCTTGTCTCTGTGGGGAGTACCCAAAAAGGACAGAGAAGTACAGTTCTTGTGTCCTTAAAACTTGGGGGGAGGGGATTCACCCACTCTACCACTTAGTTTGCAATAAAGAAACAAAGACACGGTTTGAGTTGGACCTTTAAGAAATGAGTCTGGAGATATTATCGAGCAGTAGCCATCCATCTGATGAACTTCAGAAGGGGAGGCTGGGGGGTGCAGATCAGACAAGTCAGAAACAGAATCCATCAGAAAGGCCATCCAGGGCTCTGGCAAACCCGAGCCTCAATCCCTGGGAGGCAGAACTCCTTTGTCAATAGGAGAAAACTGGGATCTGGAAAGCAGCTAGGGAGAGAGTAGGGTTAGGTCAAGCACCTTTCACTATTAGGACCAAGTGAAGAATGTTATGCAACATGGATAGAGGAAGTCAGAAAAGATTAAAGGACAGTTCTGACTACATAAAAATGAAATCATTTACATGATAAAAAATCAGAGTGTATCAGAAGTCAATGGTAGGGGGATAAAATACCAAGAAAAGTCTGATGTCCAAAATAGTGAGGATTCACGTGAATTTAGGACATCAAGAACCATTCCTAAATAAATAAGGGATCAAAGGCTATGAATAGGTTTCAACAGAAGAATTTCAAACTATAATGACAACATGGGAATCTGTTCCAAATCACTGACAGGAAGAGAAATGCACAATTAAAACTCAGGTGTCATGTTGCACTCTGCCAACTGATGATGAAAAAGATGGAGTGGTCAATGAAGGATAGACAATGAAGAAAAAAAGATGAGAAAAGCATCCTACAGACATGTCTATTTTCTGGAATGCAGACAGTTCTGATGTCCTGAGAAATCCGGGCCAGGTGTCAGAACTGGATACCCTCTGTCCAAAAAGCAAGAGAGCTACAATGTAAGGCCTCTTGGATGACGTTGCTATGATGGTAATTGGAATTTTTGGACCATAGTGACAGTTGGCACAATGATAAAAGCAGGGCAGAGGTCAACTCAATGGTTGGGTTGCATGAGGTCCCTTGTGGTAGAGTGGCGTCAGAGGGCTGGAGCTCGCATACTGCCCGCTGATATTCATTCCCTAGACAACTACTAGCATCCATAGGCCTCAGGCTGAAAAATGGACAAGTAGAAGATTTGAACATCTAGAGAGGAAAAAGACAGAACTCTGGCCTGGGAGTTAGGAAGACCTGGCTTCAAATTTGCCTCAGATATAAGCTACAGCTTATATCCATGACTGTGGGCAAGTCACAAACCTCTCTGGGCCTCAGTTTACTCATCTGTAAAATGAGAGGGAATTTGAAGAGTTTTACAGTCTGTTACAACTCTAAATTTGTGGTCTTGTGAGTTTGACATTTATAGCAGATTTTAGATTGAAAGTTTCTAAAACGTGGGCACAACAAACAGTGCATGTTGATGATGATGATGATGGCATTGCCTACCCAAATAGCGCAATGGATAGAGTACCAACCCTAGAGTCAGGAGAACTTGAGTTCAAATCTGGCCTCAGACACTTAATAATTACTTAGCTGTATGACCGTGGGCAAGTCATTTAAACTCCACTGCCTTGTTAAAAAACAAAACAAAAACAAAAACAATGCAAAGGTGCAAGGTAGGCCTAAGACACAGCATGCGACCTCTACAACTTAAAGAATGCAACTTGCGGCAAAAGATATTTTCACATGTGTATGATAGGGAAGAGGTAACAGGCCAATCTCAGAGGGTAAAACAATGCTCAAGAAATAATCTAAGTCCTATCCTGGAACTCATGAGATTAATATTCTCTTGGGAAAAGCAATGAAAGGAAGGTAGCTAACTACATAGTACTTTGAGGTTTGGAAAGTGGTTCACAATTATCTTCTCATTTGATCCTTGCTATAAGCCTGCAAAGTAGGTGCCATCATGATCCTCATTTTTGGATGAAGAAACAGACAAAAAAAGGTTAAGTGACTTGCCTGGGGTCATACAACAGGTAAATGTCTGAGACTGCATTTGAACTTGGGTCTTTCTGGCTCCAGGCTCTACTCTGTCCTGTGTGTACTGTGCCACCAGCTGCCTAATGCTGATAGAATTTCCTGACCATACAATCACCTGGGACTGAAAAGGCCTTTCTGGGCCTGAGTCCTTGCCCTAAAATGTCTTTTTTGCACTGACCTCATGTGTTGCCATTTCACCTCCTTAGTCTTTACCCTCAAAGAATTAATTCAGGAAGCAACCAAAGCACCAATTATCACTTGCTAACCAAAGAAGGTAGATTCTTAGAACACTTAAAACTGGGCCAACCTACAAAATGTAGAGACAATCCAGGGTTTTAGAAGAGTGTTCCTCCATCAATTCATTCTTTAGTGTCCATCTAATCTCACCCTACCCAACCTCAGTCTGTACCCCTCTCAGCATCTCCCCATTTGCTCTTACACAATGACTGAATCAGAGCTGAGAGCCATGACTGGTCCACAACAGATTTATTTTACATAGCTTCAGCTGGACTTTGGCAATCCTCCAATGCTTCCCTAGTTAGCTCACTATTCGACCCAAGTAGCTCTTCCCAATCTTTTCATTTCATTTTTTCCAAGCCTCCATGGCTCCCTTTCCCATACTGTCAGAGAAGCTTGCCTCCTATTTTACTGAAGAAATGGAGGTCATTCAAAGAGGGGCCCCTTTCCCTCTCCTCCTTCTCACCTCACATCACCAGATACCTTTGCTCCTTCTCCCTGACAAGGCAAGCTCCTTTACATACAAGTGATCCCATTCCATCCTGTATTCTCCGGCAGACTGCCGTCTATCATAGTCATTTCCCTTGATCTTCAATCTCTCCCTTGTCTATGGACTCCTTCCCCACTACCTACAAACATATCCGTATCTCCCCATCTTCAAAAAACCACCCCTTAGTCCACCCATTTCTGCTAGCTCCTGCCCCAGAGCTTTCTACCCTTTTGTGGCTAATCTCCTCCAGAAGATCATCCACTCAACTGGCATCTCCACTCTCTTCTACAGTTTGGCTTCCAACCTCATTCAACTGAAACTACTCTCCAAATTTACTGACAATCACTTAATTGTGAAATCCAATGATCTTTTCCCCTTTCTTGACCTCTCTGGTCTCAGGTGTGTTCATCATTCTTCTCTCTTGGTTCTCCTGACCATTCTTTGAGTCTGCTTTGCTAGATCTTTATCCAGATCAATGCCTGCTAATAGTGGGATGCTCCTCCACACAGTTTATTTATTTCATTTGGTGATCCACCAGTTCCCATGGATTGAATTATCATCTATCTCTATACTGATGATTCTCTGATCTACTTATCTATAACCTGTTTATTGACCTCCAGAATTACATCTCCAACTGCCTACTAGAAATAAACAAATTAAACATCCAAAACTGAGCTCATTATCTTTCCACTAATATGTCTTTTTTCTAATTTCTTTATTCTTTCTGAGGATCACACCAACCTCTCATATCCAATCTGCTGAGAAGGCCTCTGGATCTTAACTTTGGAACCTCAACCCCATTCTCTAGGAACCACCCGATGCAGGTCCTCATCATCTCACCCTGGACTATTGCAGTAGCTGCTGGTGGGTTTGCCTGACTCAAGTCTCTCCTCATTCTGGTCCATCCTCCATTAAAGTGATTTTCCTAAGGATGCATCCTTGCTCCCATGCTTTTTTAGCATGATGTTTTCAGCCATGTTATCAAATGCCTTCATTGAGGATGAACAAGGCACAAGGTCAGCTACCACACTGATGGCAAATTCTTCAACTTGAAAAGTCTACAAGCCAAGATCAAAGTTGAGGGAGTGTTGGTGCATGATCTTTGGTTTGCAGTCTCTGAAATATAGATCCATCCTCTGCTGCTTTTGCTAATTTTGGTCTAACAATTAATACCAAGAAAACCCAGGTGCTCCATCAACCAGCCCACACCATCCATGTATGGAACCACTGATTACAGCAAATGGAGAAGTTCTGAGTATTGTGGACAAGTTCATTTACATTGGCAATGTCCTTTCCAAGGAGGTGCACACTGGCAATGAGGCTGACACAGACACACACATTGCCAGAGCTAGTCCAATATTTGGGAGAGAAAGTATGGGAGAAAAGAGGCATTAGATTGACCACCAAACTACTGAGGGTCTGCAGAGCTGCTGTGCTGACCTCATTGCTGGACACTCCACCAGCACCATGACAGAAAACTGAATCATCCATTTAATAAATAGGCTTAGGAAAAGTCCAGAGATCCCCTGGTAGAAGATAACAGACACTGAGGTCCTTTCTTGAACTAAACTGCCTAGTATTCCAATATTTACTACAGTGAGTGCAACTGCAATGGGCTGGACATATTGTTAGAATGCTAAATGGACACTTGCCAAAAAGACTATTTAATGAAGAATTCACACAAGGTAAGTGCTCACAAGGGGGTCACAAGAAGTGATACTGAGACACCCTGAAGGTCTCATTGAAGAACTTTAGAATTGACTGTACAGCATGGGAGACACTGGCACAGGACCACCCAGCATGGTGTGCTCTCATCAGTGAGGGGCTGTGCTCTATGAGGAAGATGGAATTGAAGCAGCTCAAAGAAAACGTGACATCCATAAGTTTAGAGTTTCCACTCCACCCCAGGTGTTCACATGGACCATCTGTGCCTAACTTGTGCCCATTCTGAGTTTGTATTGGTCTGATCAGCCACAGTCAGATACATTGTCATTTGTCTCAACAGTAGTGATGTTATTTTGGTGTTCTTTGATAATGAAGGGCAAGAACCAATTGATAGGTCTGATTATGTCACCGCCTCTCCTTAATAAACTCTAGTGGCTACCTATGGCTCCTGGGATCAAGTATAAAACCCTCTCTGGTATTCAAAGCCCTTCATCATCCAGCCTGGCCTACCACTCTAATCTTACACCTTAAACCTCCATATTTACTCAGGGATCTAATGACACTGGCTCACCCTTTGGGACTAGAATCAGGATTTCAGAGTGGGCAGGGCTCAGCGGGGCTCCAGTCCAGTCCGCTCAGGAGGGGAATCCCATCCCTTACAAGTGGCTTCCATCAAATGACAGAATAGGGTTCCAGTTCCTTCGACTGATAAGCCCTTCCCCACTCAACATGCTTGAATTCATCAATGCCCTTCCTAAATCATGGCTTTCAGGATTGAAGATGAAGCTCTGACCAGGGCAGAGGGCAGTGGGGTCATCACCTCCCCAAATCTGTCAGAACAATTGTTCTCCCTATTTTGTAGCTATGTTTTCTCCAGCAAGATTTCATATTCATTTACTGAATTTGCCTAAAAAATTAGAGGTAGGGTGATAACCTCTGTGGGCTGGATTGGCCATTTCTCAGGAGACAAGCCCAGGAGACTGGATTATCCAGACCTCAGGGGACGAGCCCCACAGGCTGGATTGTCCGGAGGCTTCAGGGGCAAGCCCTGGAGGCCGGACTGTCCAGACCTCGGGGGACGAGTCCCACAGGCAGGATTGTCCAGACCTCGGGGGACGAGCCCCACAGGCTGGAATGTCCACACTTCGGGGGACGAGCCCCACAGGCCGGCCTGTCCAGACCTCGGGGGACGAGCCCCCCCGGGCCGGCCTGTCCAGACCTCGGGGGCCGAGCCCCCCGGGCCGGCCTGTCCAGACCTCGGGGGCCGAGCCCCCCGGGCCGGCCTGTCCAGACCGCCCTCAGTCTGGGCTGCCCCACAAAGTCGGCCCCTCCCCCAGCCCTCCCCTGGATTTGGGCGGGAGGATCCTGGGGTCTTCTCGGGGCGCCCCTTAGGCGCAGCAATCTGGGCTGCCGAGTCAGAGCCGCTGGCTGGGGGCCCCCGCGGTCGGGCCCTCCCGGGGGGCCCCTGCCCGCCGGCGGGCGCCCCGGGCCTCGGCCTCCGCCCCCCAGCACGTGGCACCGCGGGGCGCGCGGACACGGCCCCCGCGGCGCCTCTTACTCGTCCTCGCCGCCGCCGCCGCCGCCGCCGCCGGAGCAGTCCGAGCCCGCGCTCCCGCTCTCCCCGCTTCCAGCCCGCTCCTCCTCCGGCGGGGCGGGGGCGCCGCCCAGGGCCGCGGCCGCCCCCTCCCCCGGCCGCCCCGCGGGCCGGCCGCCGCAGCCGCGCTCGGCCGACATGTCTGGGGAGCCGGGCCGGAACCGGCGCGGGGGGCGGGGCCCGGAGCCGCGTGAGCCCCGCCGGCAGGGCCCATTGGCTGCGGCCGAGGTCGCCTAGGAGACGGGGAAGCGTCCGGGCGCCGAGGCGAAGGGAGGAGGGGCGAGGGCGGGAGCGAAAGAGAAGCCCGGGAAGGAGCGAGAGAGGCGGGGACGGGGAGGGGAGGGGAGCGAGAGGGAGAGGAGGGAGAGGAGGAAAGAGATGAAGGAAGGGAGCAGGAGAAGGGGGAGGGGAAGAGAGAAAAACGCAAGAGAGGGCGTGGAGGAGGGTGGAGGAGGGGGAAGAGGAACAGTGGGCTACCCTGGGGCCCCCCCGACGGGCGCTCTCCCAAGTCACAGGGTGCCCGCACCGTTCCAGAGACACCCGGTCTGACAACTCAGGAGGCCCCACCGAATGCCTACAGGACCAGGGGACGCCACTGGTGCGGAGGTGGCGGCTGAGACGGAGGACGACGGAGAAGGGGCGCCCCCGAAGCGCAGGCAGCACCCACGAGCGCGGGCGGAGAACAGCCAGGGCCGGTCCTCCTAGCCCGCGCCTAGCCCTGGCCCCGGGTGGCTCCAGGGGAGAGTGAGGCCGGCGACGCCGCGCGGCCCGGCTGCCCCCCATCCAGCTCCCCCGCATTGCCATGGCATCACCCCCGGTGTCAAGGGCGTCGTCTAGAATGAAGGGCACGGGCGGCTGGTGGCGCACTGGATAAAGCACCGGCCCGGGAGTCAGGAGGACCTGGGTTCAAATCCGGCCTCAGACGCTTCATAATGACCCAGCTGTGTGGCCTCGGGCAAGCCGCTGAACCCCACTGCCTTGCCAAAAACCTAAAAAAAAAAAAGAATGAAGGACAAAGAACCGTATAACCTCTACTATGGGTCAAGCAGGAAGCCACCTCCGCTGTGAAGCCAGAGCCCCAGCTCCGATGCCTACAAAGGGTGGGGTTCAGGAAATGAGATCCTGGAGCCCTCCACCCCAGACTACTTGTTAGCAGTGTCCTGAGGCCGACTATGGAAAAATGCCTTTACCCATGGGAGGAGTTGGGAATTAGAGGGAATAGAGAGAAATATCCAACTCCCACCCCCACCCCCAATATACTTACAGCACTCTGTAAGAAGTGTGAGAGACCCCAAGAGCTGAATCTTCCCTCCCTCACTGACTCCGGAAGAGCTGAGTGACTTCTCAGTTGACTCAAGGGTTGATTTTGAGAAAAATCTAGTCACCCAAGTCAATGAATAGACAAAGGCAAACAGTTGTAGCAAGCCCACTGAGATCCTAGATTTTGAACTATAAGGGGGTTCAAATGTCTCTAGCCCAGCTTTGTAATTTTGCAGATAAGTAAATGAGGCCCAAAGAAGTTGTCACCCACCCAGGGTCACATGAGTAGTGACAGTCATATAATTTGCACAAGGTCCCTTGAACTCCAAAGCTACTGGGTCCTTTTAGTAGAAGACTCTCACAGTGATTACATTCAAAAGTTTTTTCCCCCCATCCTAAATTTTTGATCTGATTAAACACTTCCATGTAAAGATCTCACCAAATGCAATAAACTCAAAGAATTTCCAATTCTGATGAGCAATAATCTAATGTGCAATAATGTGCATTCATCACATTTAGAAGATTCCTTTCCAGTGTGAAATAAGTGATAACCTCATGTTGAAAACCTCCCCACATTCATTATTCTCAAAGGTTTTTTTTCCCTATGCAGTGAATGATTTAATATACATTAAGTTTATATCTCCATCTAAAGTCTTTGCCCCATTCATTATACTCAAATGCTCAGCCTCATTTCCTGATTTTTTCATATGTAACTAAACAACCATTCAAAGACTAATATCCTCTAATTTCATAAAGTGAATTGTGGGGATTATTTTAATTAGAGGGGTTAGGGGAGCTGTTCAACCTCATATCAACAGATTCATATATTTAGAACCACAAATGACTAGTTCTCATGAATGATCCTCTCTTTTGACAGATGGAGAAACTGAGTAGAAAAGTGAGGTTACACAGGTTTTAAATGACAGAACCCATGTTTAAATGCAGGTCTTTTGTCTTCATAGTCAAGGCGCCTACCTCACAGCTTCACAAATTTGTTGCGAGGATCAAATAGGATAAAATTTCAAAATCCTTAGTTCAGTACTAAGCATATGATAAGGTACTATATCATTTTTGTTTATTTGTTTTCAGCTTTGCTCAACAAATCATGACCCCTTTTGGAATTTTCTTGGCAAAATGATTTGCCTTTTCCTTCTCTAGTTTATTTTACAGGTGAGAAAACAGAGGCAAAGTGACTTGCCCAGGGTCACATAGCTGCTAAGTGTCTTGAGGCTGGATTTGACCTCAGGTCCTCCTCACTCCAGATCTGAGGCGCTTTCCCCTGTACCACCTAACTGACCTGACTATTTTATATAAAAGTTAACTATTTGAGGATGATGATGATGATGGTGGTGATGATGAGGATGATGATGTGGGTAATGATGATGACGGTGGTACATTTGCTTCCCCCCCATTGCCTTACATAGCATAAAAAAGAGGAAAAAAAAACAATTGACTAAAAAAATTCTAATACTTATCCTAAAATAGAATAAACTGCCCCAGGGGAGAGTGTAAGAGAGTGAGAGGATGGCCATTAGAGAGGTTTTCAGTGGGTAAGGACTGGTCTAGATGATCTCTTAAATTTATCAATACTCTGGAACTCTGTATTGAACTTTCCCATTTTACAGATTAGAAAAAACAAGGTCCAGAAAAGAAAAGTGACTTGGCCAGGGTTCAGAGTCTCTAACTGTATTAACTACCTACTGTGGCAAGGTGCCACAAATGAATAGAATCATGGGTTCTTAGCCTTTGGGGGGACCATGGACCTCTTTGGCAGTCCATGGAAGAATTTGGACCCCTTTTCAGAGCTGTGTCTCTAAATTCATAAAATACACAAAGGAAACCAATTTGACTCAAATACAGTTTATAATATTTTAAAAAGTTAAAACCCCAGATTAAGAATTCTTGAATAAGATGATGCCTCAGGACCCTTTCAGGTCTTGACTTCTAATAATCTCCATTTTCTGTTCAGGCATCCCAAGTCAGTGCCCTCTTTCACCTCATCCCTTCCATCTTGCTTCAAGGTCCTTTGAACAAAGAGTCTAGCTGAATAAACAAGTCATTTAACTCTTTCTGAGCCTCTGTTTTTCTCATCTACAAAATGAAAAGAATAATAAATGCACTGGTTTATCTCTCAGGATTGCATCAGAAAGATGCATTGTGGACCTTAGATAACCATAGATATGTGAAAGTGGGTTTCATGTCCCAGATCAAAGCAGACCTTATGGGTCAAGTCCTTTATTTAAATTTTTTTTTTGTTTTGTAAGGCAATGGGTTAAGTGACTTGCCCAAGGTCACACAGCTAGGTAATCATTAAGTGTCTGAGGGTGGATTTGAACTCAGGTCCTCCTGATTCCAGGGTCGGTGTTCTATCCACCGCACCACCTAGCTGCCCTTTTATGGGTCAAGGAAAGCCATTGCTCAAGGTTGAGCATCAAACATGGCCAATAACTAGCTCTCTTGCTTAGTGTGCACAGATGCCCATGCAGGCACTTAAAAAATGTCAATCTTGGGGCGGCCAGGTGGCACAGTAGATAGAGCACCGGCCCTGGAGTTAGGAGGACCTGAGTTCAAATTTAGCCTCAGACACTTAATTAAAATTACCTAGCTGTGTGGCCTTGGGCAAGCCACTTAACACCATCTGCCTTGCAAAAACCTAAAAAAAAAAGTCAATCTATATGTGTATGTGCTAAATAGACACTTCAAAATGACTTCTGAGAGTTTGAGCTCTATGGGAGGGAATTTAAAGCCATAGTGTAGAAAATAGTAAAGCAGCAACCTTCTTACTTAGTCTCAATAAACATTTATATACCCCAAAGGGGTCTATTCACCTGTAGTACCTTGGCAGGACTGTCACTAAGACATCATTAGGTAACAGGACAATTAGAGACTCTGAACTCTTTTCTGGGCCTTGTCTTTGTATTCTGTAAAATGGGAGGATTGGAACAGAATCCCAGAGCTTTGGGGAATTTTCTGTACTAGGCCCTGGGAAGCGAAAATAATAGCTAACAAGGTATTAGACTCTGCGCTAAGTGCTTTATTATTCATGGAGGAGGTCCTAGCAGCTGTTGGGGATCAATCATGAAATACCTCAATGCAGAAAGAGTTGACTTTTGAGGAAGCCTAGAGACAGGGATGTCCTATGAGAGACAGCAAGTAGAGCCATGGGGCAGCCAGACTGCCAGCGATGGAGTGGGCACTTGGATCCTTGAGCAGCACCATCTCTGGACTCCTTTGCCAACTGGACTGGAGAGTTTAGCCTTTTGGCCACTCTTCCTGAAGCAGGGCCGGATCTCTTCAAGAAGAGACCTCCCCTCGTGGTAACTGACCGTCTACTTCATTCATCTCTCTAGGCAAGGCCCTTCCTGGGCAATGGTCATTTGCTCAATAATTACTGATTCAGTCTGGGGTTCAGAATGCTCTTTTTTGAATTCCAAGGTTTTCCTGTTGATTTTTGCAAATAAGTTCATAGAGAAAAGTAGAGGGGCAATAGCTATCCTGGAGTCAAGTTTCCTGCCTCTATGGGTCTTTGCTGCTTTGCCCCTACTCTTCCTTAAACCTAATCCTTTCTCTGGGAGCATAATGTCTTAGGCATCATCCTCCAAACTGCTGACAGGGCTTCCTGGGGGGCAAGTATAAGATTGGAAGAAGAGGGGTCAGGAGATTCCCCAGCCTGTCAGACCAGTGGGGCCATCCCAGAGGGAAGTGCTCTCCATTGAATCAATGCTGCCTTCTTGCTGACTACCTTTTCCATGCTCTAACTAATTATACTTCCTTTTGTGAAGCATTGGGTGGTCTGCCAGTCTATTTCATTCCAACTCTGACTTGCAGCACCAGATGGGCCAAATCGGCTGTGTCCTGGATCTCCCCTCTTGTATCTTCCATGATCTTACTCCCTCACATACCTTCAGTCTCTCTCTCTCTTTCTGCTAGCTTCTTCCTATCTGCTTAAAACACATGCTTTTCTTTTTCTCTTCCCTTCCCTCCCTCCCTCCCTCCCCCTTCCTTCCTTCCTTCCTTCCTTCCTTCCTTCCTTCCTTCCTTCCTTCCTTCCTTCCTTCCTTCCTTCCTTCCTTCCTTCGTCCTTGCTTCTTCTCCTTCCCATTCATCTAACCATTCACTCAGGTTTATATTATTTACTTAGCTTTTTAGACATTTGTTCACCCATCCTAAAAAAGGCCTCCCCTTGACCTTTGTGTGAGCTACTGTCCCATCTTTCTTGTTCTCTTCACCATTAACTATTTTGAAAAAATTATCCATATCTGTGGCCCCACTTATCAATTCTTCTTGTTTTTTAGGTTTTTGGCAAGGCAAATGGGGTTAAGTGGCTTGCCCAAAGCCACACAGCTAGGTAATTATTAAGTGTCTGAGACCGGATTTGAACCCAGGTACTCCTGACTCCAATGCTGGTGCTTTATCCACTAGGCCACCTAGCCGCCCCCCCCCCACTTATCAATTCTTAACAATCCCTGAATCCTTTGCAATCTGATTTTAGCTTTCATTCATTGCTTTACAGAATTGACCTCTAAGATGTCAGATCATAGATTTAGAACTAGAAGGTAGCTTAGAGATCTAGGCCAAGGTACTATGTAGCACTTTTATTGGTGACTCAGGTGGCACCCAAACTGGTACCTCCTTTAAATATCAGTTTAAAGGATACTGTCTTCCCTGATTATATCTGGTCAATAATAACCTTCCCCACATAGCAATTTACACATAGCACATTGTTTTACAGCTCTCTAGTGCTCTTAAATGCAATACAAAATAATATATGATGGCCCTATTTAGATTTTATCCTTCTGTCTCCACTCTGCCATCTTGGCTCCACCCCTATCGATTTTATCCTTCTGCTAACTTTATGAGGGTAGGGTCTATTTATAAACTTTTTATTTCCCACAATACTTAGCACAATAATCTATACAAAAATGTTTGGTGAATGAATACATGAATGTGCATAAAATACGAAAGAAAGGCTGAAAAGGCAAAACAGAAATCTGTCTTGGTTCACTTTTAAAATATGATTTAATGTTAGTCTTTGGCTACTTGAAAGATCTTTCATAACTAAAGGAAATCATGATTAGCTATAGTACTTCTATAATATTATCAGATAGCTAATGTCTTTCTTTTCTTCATTCTTTCTTTACCTCCCCACTGTCCTCCCCTTACTTTTTCTTTCATTCTTTCTCTTCCTTCTCTCTCTCTCTTTTCTCTTCCTCTTTCTTTCTTCTCTTCCTTCTCTCCTCCCTTTCTCCTCTTCTTTTCTCTCTCTCTCCTTCCCCTTCTTTCTTTTCATTCATCTATCCATTTATTCATTTTCACATTTATTTAGTTTTTTTAACCTCTGTTCATTTATTAACTGATACATATTTATTTATTTATTAATCAGTTCTCATGCCTTGTGGTGGTATGGAGGTGACCTTGGGTTCACAAGGGATGAAAGCTGTGGCTCTACAAAAACTGGAAAGACTTCAAGCTTGAGCCTATTTTTGGACCTTATGTCTCTTGTGGTCATAAGAACTACTACCAACAAACAAGGTAGAAGACTGAGGATTGAGTTTCTCACTTTGTGCAAATTTGGAGGGCAAAGGGAATTTTGTAATCACCTACAGAGAATGCACAATTTGTCTTCCCCACCTCCTGCCATGGTTTGTAGTCTAGACAACTTGACCTAGAAGAGTAGCTAAATAAGAGTTTTCTCTTCTCCAGGTTATCAGGGAGGCTTAAGTGTTCCTTTAAAAATGGAAGAATGGCTTTGAGGTAATAAAAGAAGGAAAGGGGATCTGAAGAAATTGAAGGTGTGATAGAACAAGAAACAAAACAGAAGAAAAGATACTGAAAACAGGGAATTATATCATGGATAGTGCTCTGAAGAGAATAATGTGTCTTGTGTTCCATGGAAGGAAGATGTGACCTCCACTAGTAGCTGGCAGAAGAGAGATTGTTTAGTAAGTGTCAGAGGAGAGGAGATGGGTAGAGATGCTTTTTGTCAATCTACCATTAACATTAGAGAGATCCACTGCCTTTCTAGTGTAGGAATACAGGTAAGTTGGAGGAACTCCCAAGATGAATCAAACTTGATGTGTACTAACCACTTCTGAGGATTCCCATAGTTCATCTACTCAAGTGACATCTCTAGAAGAATGGCATTGGATCCCATTCACTGGGAAATGACTGGGCAAATTATGACATGTGAATGTAATGGAAATTACTGTATTCTAAGAAATGATGAAGACTATTTCAGAGACCTCAGAAGACTTGAATAAAGTGAACAGAACTAGGACAAAAAGTATATTATAACAGCAACTCCATAAAGACAAACATCTTTGAAAGACTTAAGAACTCTGATTGATGAAGTGACCAACAATGACTTTGAAATACTAAAATTGAAGCATATTTTCCACCTTCAGTCAAAAGAAGTGATGGACTCAAGATTCAGAGTAAGTCATACATTTTTGGATGTAGCAAATGAGAGAATTCATTTTGCTTGACTGTGTGGATTTGTTACAAATGTTTTATTTTTATATATATTTTTTTAATCATCTGGGAAGAGGAGACTTGGGAGGGAGAGAAAATACATCCTTGTTCATTGAAAAAAATGTTCAAAAGGGCACTGGATTTGGAACCAGTGGGCCTGAGCTCAAATCCTGCCTCAGATATTCCTTATTTGTATGATTTTGGATGTGTTCCTTAAAGTCGATGACAATGCCTCCTTCACATCTATCATCTGAGGACAAAGACATTCTTAGTTATCCTCCTCTGAATTTTTTTGTCTCTTATTGACATCTTTTCTGAAACATGTGACCTTGGACAGGTTACCCAAACTCTCTGGGTTTCAGTTTGCTCATCATTAAAATAAAGGGGTTGAATAAATTAACCGTAACTATAAAATATACTTAAAACCATAGTAGCAAAATTATTTAAGACTTCCTTTGTAACAGCAATTGTTTTTTTTTTTTTTAGTTTTTGCAAGGCAGTGGGGTTAAGTGACTTGCCCAAGGCCACACAGCTAGGTAATCATTAAGTGTCTGAGGTTGGATTTGAACTAAGGTCCTCCTGACTCCAGGACTGGTGCTCTATCCACTGTGCCATCTAGCTGCCTCTCAGCAAATGTTTTAAGCACCTAAAAGAATCTTTAGAGAAATATTTTTAGAAATTAGAAGTTTAAAATATATATATATGTATGTATACATATATATATATATATAAAACAAAGATATTCATTTCTTGTTTTTTTTTTCATCTCTAAGGCAAGTCCTTTACTTCCGATGTCTCTATCCATTATGTCAAATTTCCTGCAGTTCAAGTGTTGGTTAACCATTTTCATTGATGAGTTTGCTAAGGAATGGAAAAGGTCTTATTTGACCTTCTAACATAAATGCATCATGAAAGGAAAAAAAACCTGACAAGAAATTGATTATTTTTTAAAATTATTTTCATGATGAAGAATTAGCTAAGGTGGCTTCCTACTATTTGTATAATGTTTGCTCTAACTATATCCTTAAAAAGAAGGAAAAGTAAAAACACATTTAGAAACTTCAAATAAATAATACATTTTCTCTTTTGTTTTTCTTTAAAGATTATTCACCTCGGTAGTTAGCAAGTAGAAAAGGACCTAAAAGATTTATACTGAGTCAGGCTCATCTTCCATTTTCCACTACATAAGGAAACCTACCCCATTTTCAGAGGTTGAATAATGTGCTGAGCAGAACACAATGAAACATAAGTTCCTTACTTCCATGGATTACAATCTAAATTAGGTAAACAATACAATTCTGACATAAAATACACCTGATAAGCATAATTAAATATTTACTATCCTTAGCAAGTCTAAAGAGTCTTCCTTCTCACTATTGCTAGTGAGACTAGGGTCACCAGGGGTAATTTTCATTGTGTAATATATATATATATATATATATATAAATGCATATTATTATGATCTCTCACCTAATATGACCTTAGATATTCATTAGCTGGTGACCCTGGGAAAGTCATTTTATCCTGTTCCCATCACTTTTTTCATCACTTAAATGAGTTGGAGAAGGAAATGGCAAACCACTCCAGTATCTTTTCCAAGAAAACTCCAAATAGCGTCACAATGAGTTGGACTTGATGAAAAAATGACTGAACAAATGTGGGGTACCATAGCCTGTATTATTTTTTAAAAGGATTGGAATCGGGGCATCTAGGTGATGCAGTGGATAGAGCACCGGCCATGGAGTCAGGAGGACCTGAGTTCAAATCCGGCCTCAGACACTTAATAATGACCTAGCTGTGTGGCCTTGGGCAAGCCACTGAACCCCATTGCCTTGCAAAAACCTAAAAAAAAAAAAGATTGGGATTGTATCCCCCCCAAAAAAAATTTAAAAAAAATTAGGATTAAGAAGAATAATGTAGCAATCATTTACTTGGCACCCCTGCCAGTTTGCAGAATGTCCTTACTATGTAATCAACTATTTTTTAAAAAGTCTGTAATGAATGCCTAACTTAATTAGTAATTTTAACTGTGAAATTCAGCAGACATTCCAGAAGTATGCAAAAAGGTCTTTGAGCAGCCAAAAATATGGACAGGACAACAGATCAGATCCTCTCAGACCTAATTCAGGCAGGCAGATCCTAATTTACTCTCATAAACTGCACAATCCTAAAAAACGTAAATTGTCTAGTTAATTAGTCCATACTCACTTAGAAGCAGCAAATTAAAAAGGAAAAAAACTCTATAAAATCTCTCTTTTAAAAAGATTTATATATATTTTCTTTATTTCCTAAATCCAACCTGCCCCCCCTGCATTATACCCTCTCCCCTAACAAGCAAATAATTTCTTATAACAAATATTTTTGTTAAATTTATTAGCTAATTAGGCAAATTACCTAATTTCTTTGACCCTCAGTTTCCTCATCTATAAAATGGGGGTAATGACTCTTACCCACAGGATTGCAACATGCACATGTAAGTGGAAATTACCCAATAATGCATTAATGTGTTCTAGCCTGCTCACCTGATGCATTTTTCTAGGTACAAAGGCTAAGGTACCTGCTTCTAGGAGATTGATGGAAGTATCTTAGAGAGACTTTGGAGTGGGTGTAGACATTCTATAACTGGTTCCAGTCACACGGTGAATGGCAGCCTCTTTGACGGACTATAGTGGAAAAACTGGGATTAATCCAGAGGCCACAACCTTTTGAGTTTTCTAAAGTTCAGAGTAGGCTGTCTAGGAACCTGGGGAATCCAGGTAAGTGAGTTTTGCAGCCTGCCCAGCATCCATGCCCCAAGAAGTAGAACAGATCTTTATGATTCAATTTAGTGGTAGCTGAATTATCTGGTAATAATGCTGCATTTGGACATGAACCTGGTGGGATCAAAGCTATAAAGAAACTAAACTCATACTTAATGTGGAGTGATGTTGGTGGGGGAAATGTTTATTTTTCTCTTCTTGCTACATCTTGAAAGCAACTATTCTTGTGTAAAAAGATTGATTTTAATTGATGGAATTGATTAATTAATGAATGGAAATAAGATGCTAGTCACTGAAGGCTCTGAGTGGTAGGAAAGTATCTGGAATGGGAGCAGAGGCAAAGGCATTAGGTAATGCTGCCCACCCACTCAGGAGTACCCTTAGCATCTCCGGGGTGGGGGGGAATAGCTACTGACTGTGGGATAGTGAACCCAAAGCATCTCTCACATTGTTGTTATGAGGATTAAATAAGATAATGTAAGGGAGATAAAGGGCTTTGCAGATATGAAAGTAATATAATAATTTATGTGTATGGATCCTTAAAAGTCAGCACTTGCTACAGTGTCTGATAGATCATAAGCACTTAATAAATACAGATTTAACACATACACATCTATGTTGTGTGTATACATATCTTAATATGCCTAGCTCTTAGCACAGTGCATATTATATAATAGGCACTTTATAAATGTTAATTAACTGACTGTGATGAGAACCCTGAGTCATCAAGAAAATATTGCTTTCTATTTCATATATTTTAAAAAAGGAAGACATTTCTCTGAAACTGGTTAAAACTACTTTTCTTTAAAATGTGAGTCTCGGGGAGGCTAGGTGGTGCAGTGGATAGAGCACCAGTCTTAGAGTCAAGAGGACCTGAGTTCAAATTCGACCTCAGACATTTTATAATTACCTAACTGTGTGAGAGTCTTAAGGAAAGTGAGGAGGTGAGATTCAGTTTTCTGGAATAAACACTTTTGTAGTTGACCCAATTCCCAGATAATGCCTCTAAAAGAGGGGCTACATGCATTTTCTGTTGGCATACACTTGTGATCTGGGTTAACAAAAGAAATCTTGGAGGGTCTCCTCTGCCCTGAAGTCTGCTCCCACTGAATTCAGAGAGCACTTTCCTTTTTCTGGACTCTGAACTGCAGGAGCAGCCTGGGTGTTAGTTTTGTACAGACTTTCCCTATTAGCAAGTTATGAGGACTAACATTTGTATGATATTCTTGAAGACAAAAGTACATAGAGCTTTAAAACGGCAACAGAAAAGATTAATTGTTGTTATGGCAGGCTATTCAACAAACACTCCATCCTTGACTCTTCCCTCTCTTTCACCCTTGACCTCTAACCAGTCTCTAAATCTTGTTGCTTCTACCTTTAAATCTACTTTAACCATTCCCCTCTCTCCATTTACAAGAACATCATCCCACTTCAGGTCCTCATTACCCTTTGCCACTTAAGTCACCCAGTCTATAATCTCTTCTTTCTTTGGTTATTAGTGAAATCATCTTCCTAAGACCCCATCATTCCTCAACTCTGACACGTCTGGGGCCTTTTTATTGCTTCTAGGAAAAAAAAAGACCAATTCCCTGGTCTAACATTTAAGCTGAAGAACAAAGCCAAGGAGAGACTCCTATGGTTTGACTTCACAGTTTGGACATTGCCTATCCATCTATCCTTAATTCACTTTCCTTCTTTTTTATCTACTCTATGTCCAAGTCAGGTTTCTTTTTTTTATTATTATTTTTTATGGAGCAATGGAACTAGGTGATTTGTCCAAGGTCACACAGCTAGTAAATATTAAGTGTCTGAGGCTGGATTTGAACCCAGATCCTCTGACTCCAGGGCTAGTGCCTCTTCCACTGTGCCACCTAGCTGCCCCAAGCCAGGTTTCTTAAACTTGAACTGTTATTTTCTGTCTCTGGACCTTCATACAGGTCATTCCTACACTGTTTAAAAAGTTCAAGAGACATTTTCTGGTCATTTTATTAAAAAATGCTAGCATTTTAATAACAAAAGAGATCAGTGATACTCTCAAATGTCAATGACCCCTCATGGAACCCACTCAAAACTAATATGCCCTTGGAAGGATGGGTATTTCTGAGGGTGGTAATCTGCCTTGTTATCAATGGGAATGAATATTGAAATGAGTTGTGGGGTCATTCTAATGAAATAGAGTAAGAGTTTTTAACAAATATTTCTTGAATTTGAATCTGATTTTAATAAATGACTGGTAGATACTGGAGGTAGATATGTGGAGGCAAAAAGACCTAAATTAAAATCTGGACCTCAGAAACTTACTAGGTGTGTGTGTGTGTGTGTGTGTGTGTGTGTGTGTGAGATTATGGACAAGTCACCCAATCTTAGCCTCATTTGTAAAATACAATTGTCCTTTCCATATCGCATAGCCCTTGCCATCTGAAAAATCCATGCAAAATTTTTTGACTGTTCCTCTGTACCAGAGAATAAGTCTAAACTTTTTCTTTTTCTTTTATGAGGTATTTACAATATTAAAAATAAAATAGGTTGATATTACACCATTATATATATATATATATATATTTATTCTGAGTTCCTCAACTTTTACTGTGTTGTCTACTGGCCTTTGTGTGTTGTCGATGACTTCTTCAAAATTTCCCCCCCCCAAATGCCCATTTAATTTCTTATGCCAACCTAAAACAGGGATAGAGAAAGTAGAGATGTGGAAGAGATAACTGTATTCAGCAGTAAAATGTGGATAATAGCACCTGCTTCCCAGGGTTACTGTGAGGATCAAATGAGGGTCATTTCAAGTATGTTGTAAACTTTAAAGAGCTTTCTAAATAATAGTTATTACTGGCCATGATTATGTGTGCCGGGAAAAAAGAATGAAAAATAATACAGTCCTTGTTCTTTAGAAGACTAGGAGACACATAATGCAAATCAGAATGCAAAATGTATATGGGAGAAGCCAAAAAGATGTGAGATATTGAGGAAGGAGGAGGCTTCTCTCCCTATGAAAATCAAGAAAAGACCTCAGGAAGATGGAAGGACCCCAATCTTGAAGGAAGGGAAGGATTTCAACAGGGAGATTCCACAAGAGTCATTCTAGAGTTGCAGGTAAAAAGAAGGTCTCTGATGAAGTATGCTCAAGGCTGGTTTGGGAAGCTTTGGATCTTGTTTTGGGGAATCCTGGAAGGACTCTTCTTTTGGCATGATGGGGAAGTCTTGAGAGGTTCCTCATTCCTCCCCCTGGGCCACTCCAGGGATTCTGGGCCAGTTCAAAGGAGAGATAGTCTCTGGCTTTCTTGCCTTAACTCTCTGCAGTGGTTCAGGTCCAGAGGTTTTGGGTTCCATGAGTACAGATGACTGGTGACAAGGAAAACTTCCACATTAGAAAGGTCGCCCAATATTACAAAGAGGAGCCCAAACCAAACCCGACCGTGCCAGAAGATGAGCCAAGCAGTTCTCCTACAAAATGCTGCATGTTAAGATGTTTTTAAGAAACAACCTCCAGGTGACTAGACCTGTAGTTATCGCTGTCACTTGTTGGGTCTGTGTGCCAATGTAGTACACACATGTGAACCTTTAGTATTTTAGTATTTCTTTTGTATGGGGAAAATAAATAGCCATACCATACCTGATTACATTGAATACCTTTCTACCTCTCCCTCCCCTTTTGGGAAAATCTTGCTTTAAATAAATTTTTGAAGTTAATACTTCATGCAGAAAAGAGTTTGCAACTTCAGTTCAATTATGGTTTGGCTCACCCAGTTTTCTCCAAAGCTCAGGGCAAGTGATTGATTTAACAAATTGAAGCCTGTGTATAGAGGGAGCCTAGCATTAAAGACCAAGCTCCTGTGGGATTGAATCTGGTATACAACTGGTGCCTGGATCCAGAGAGAAGGGAAAGAGTATAGATTAATATGCCACCCTTCTTGGTTCAGCCGTGGTTCCCTCAGTGTTAGATAAGACCCACAAGTAAACAGAAAGGGGAAAGGAGAAAATGAGAGTGAGGAATAGCTCATAGTTCTAGTTGGTTGGAAAACAGAAGATGAGTGGTATGAAGAGAAAAGAGCAAATTGGAGGATCTTGGATGCCAGAATAAGGAGCCTGTGTTTTATATTGTAGATAATGGAGAATCTTTCAACATGGATATTAAGAAGATTACCTTGAAAAAAGGAAACAAAAAAGATTACTTTGGAAGCAAGACATTCCCTTGGAGTTGTCCAGCAGGCAACTAGAGATGAAGGACTGGAGTCTAGGGAGAGAGATTAGAACTGGAAATTGTAAATTCTTTGACATTAGGAACTCTTTCTACCTTTGTCTTTCTCTTTTTTTCTTATTCTCTATCTCTGTATCTTTGACTCTGTCTCAGTCTTTGTCTCTGTCTTTTTCTCTTGCTCTCTTTCTATCTCTCATACTTTTCCAGTGCACTAGTACATTGAGACAAAATAAACATTTAATAAATGCTTTATCCATCTATCTGTAAAAAGGTGAGGTCATGAAAAAGAGTGATGCATAGAGAGGAGGGAAGAGAGTCTAGTATAGAGCTTTGGGTTCTTTTTAGTATGGTCCATGGGTTTTTTTTTTTTTGCAAGGCAATGGGGTTGAGTGGCTTGCCCAAGGCCACACAGCTAGGTAATGATTAAGTGTCTGAGATCAGATTTGAACCCAGGTACTCCTGACTCCAGGGCTGGTGCTTTATCCACTGCGCCACCTAGCTGCCCCCTCATGGGGTTTTCTTGACAAAAGTTTGCCATTTTCTTCTCTAGTGGATTAAGACCAACGGGTCTTCCTGTCTCCAGGTCCAGAGCTCTATCTATAGGGGCACCCAGATGCCTTAAAGAGCATTGGTTGGAACTCACAATTGGAGTGGAGTTAGAGGGGGAGGGGAAAATGGATGATAAACTTGCAAAGGAAAAAAAATAGGAGTGATAATGTAGGAAGTGGTGACTTGAGGAAGAAGAGAAGATCTGAAAAAGACTTTGTGAAGAGAGATGGAGACTCAATTAAAGATTAATAAAAGGACTGCCATGCAGCAGTGTGAATCTAATTGAGGTTAGAGAACATGAATATATAGGAATTACATGTTTTTTAAAATGAAGATTGAGATCATATTTTTAAAGTGGCATTTTTGTCTTGAACTTGTCATGCTAGAAGGTGTTAAGTGTAGGGGTACCAAAAGGCAAAAACACAAGATGCTCAGTGTCTAATGGAGGAGAAAATGCTCAAAGACTAATGTCCATACAAAATGTTCACATGCTAAATGGAGGTCATTCTAGAGACAAAGCAATAACAATGATGGAACTCTCAAAGAAGGAGGGATTTGAGCTGTTTTGAAGGAAATAATATGTACTGTTGAAAACTTATTTTTGTCACTTAATAGCAAGAACCTGGTTGCCAAGCAACATTGAACACTCATAAAGATTTGATTGTGAACCAGAACAAACATGCATTCTGTGATTTTGTTTTTAAACATAGATATATGTGTGTATATATACACACATATATGTGTGTGTATATATACACACATATATGTGTGTATATATATATATATATATATATATATATATATATATATATCATGTGTAAGACAATTTTTTTTACAGTTGAGGAAACTAGGTTAGGTTAAAGATTTCCCAGGGTCACATAGCTAGTAAATGGAAGTACTAGGCTTTGAATCCCAATTCTTAGACTCAGAGGGTAGTATTCTTTCCCTTACAAAATGCTAACAATCTTTAATAAGATTTTTCTCTCTAAGTAACTTCTTTTCCCAATATTTAAAAGAATTTTTCAATATCTTGGGAAATCCTACTATAATTTGATTAATCACCTAAATTAATATGATGGAATATTAAATACTTTTCTCAAATTAAAATAGGTAAGCAAACAAGATGGGAACTTCCTAGTGTCTTCCTCAATAGATCAACATTTTTCCCAAAGCATTTGGGTTGTGTTTTCGGCTTTGCCATTGTTATGTTAGAAGAGACATATTTTTGAGGTTAATACTTCATGCAGGAAAGAGTTTGCAACTTTAGTTCAATTATGGTTTGGCTCAATCAGTTTTCTCCAAAGCTCAGCAACTTACTGCTTTGCATTTTGAAATCTATACTAGCAAAGAGAAAATACACAAGTAATTAAAAACCAAATACCCAGGGGTTTTACTCTTGGAAATTAAGAAATAAAATAAAATAGGTTTTATTCTACTATTTTCTTAGGCCTGTGATTTCCCATTGCTTGAGGCTGTTGGTCTTTTTAAGGCAGTTGCCAAAAGTCTGTGGAGGGCTGATGAGGGACTTTTCAAAGAGAAATATAACAGAATGTTGGAAAAGTGATATAAAAAATAGATCAGACATTTTGATTCCCATGAAAATAAGTTTGCTTGAATTAACTTCTGGACCCCCTACCTTTAAAAAAAGATTCAGAATTTTTCTTTGTAAAATTATTGTTCTATTAAATGGTAGAGAAATCTGAAGAGATGGCATTTATCATGTCCCAATTTTCAAAAAGCAAGGGAAGAAATGACATAAAGTATCTTCAAATTTATGCCAAATGGAAAAGAACACGGTATAAGGTCACTGGTTTTTAAAATATAATGTTAACAAGAGAATTTGCTTTGAGCCTTCTCAACAAAATCCATTTTAGTTTCTCAGGTTCCAAGGGACCCTAAAGCATCTGGGAGCATTTATTGATGATTCAGATAAAGTGGCTTTGCTGTTTGATACTGGGCAGGTTTGCAGCAAAAAATATTTTGCTATTTGCTGCTGCCACCAAAATCATCATGATAGTCTTTACTTCTCAAGTCTAAATCCATAGCTTCAATAGTTCTTTGTCCTAATCATCCTCATATTGGATGCTCTAGAGTGATTGATACTTGTTCCATGAAGGATTTCTGATGTGTGTGTGTGTGTGTGTGTGTGTGTGTGTGTTTCAACTATTAAATATTTAAATTAACACAACCCTTCCTTGACCTGAGTTTTGTTGTCAAATGTTTCTGGATGTGAACAACCAGACTGTAATTTGGGGTTCTGAAAGAGGGGGTCCTTTGGATTAAAGGCCAAGGAAATTCCAGAACCCCCCACTGCTGTTTTGATGGCTCATCTGACAGCATTTTATTGGGCACAGCAGGCCCCTTCTTTGAAAGAAAACTGCCAAATTGGATGTTTCACAGGGATGGTGGAAGGAGAGATTGTTTCTGTTTAGCACTGTTTTTCACTCACACTTCTAAGGCAAGAATTCTCTTCCTTCCATGAGGTTTTGCACAAAGACTTAAAAGGGTCACTTGAAATATTTACAGATGAGAGGATTCCCATAAACTTCTCCTCCAAAGATCCTTAGGCAGTTCTGGTTGGGCACATCTCCCCCTCCTTACAAACTATTTTAAAGAACTACTTAGAACAGATCCCCCAAAGGAGTCCTTACCCCTCCTCTGCCAGATAGCAATGCATCTTAGAGCTGAAGAGCCCAGTGGGAGGACTTGGGGGGGGTGTCAGATGCTTTCATGGGGTTCCAAGAGAAAGGGGCAGATTCCCTTCAGCCCACTTCTATGGTCCTGCATCTTCATTTGCCAGGAGACATTCTCAACTCTTGGCAACGCCAGGTTTGCTCTTTGTGGGGATGGGCAAACACCGTTGGGCAGCTAACCCTGGCATACCAGGCTAGCCCCAGGGGCCTGCAACTTTGTATTCTCCTTCAAGTTCTTTGAGTGAATTGTGGGTTGATTCAGAGCAAGTGTAAATAAGTTTTAAAAACGTTATTTCTTTGAATCTCTATCTTTTTGTTTTTATGAGAGGAGTGGAGAAATGGAAGTTTCTCAGCAGCTAGTGTTGGGAAGCAGGGTCAGAAATTGGGGGTACAGCTCTCCATGGTTCTGGATCTCCGGGGAGCTTACCGAGAAGAGACGTAGCCACTTTAGGGCTGGCACTTGTGGGTGGCAGAGGGGGGCACCCAGCCCTACCCCGTGCCTCCTTCCCAGCGCACCCCTCCCACTGACCTGTGCATCAGGACGCTCTGCACCGAGTCCAGGTCCTCCAGATTGCGGGGGGCAGCTTTGGGGATGGCATTGGACTTTCCCACTTGGAACATGTTGCCGGGAGGACCCAGGAGGCAGAGCCCGGGGCGGCCGACTCTTCCTCGCAACTCTTCCCGGAGCGGAGAGGGGGGCTGCGGAGCTCTTGGGGTGTCGCTTTGGGGCCGGCTCCCCGGTCCTCCTCCCCTCTCCCGCGCGGGCGCTGTCCACTCTGCTGTCCGGCCGGAGGGCTGCAGGTGGCAGGGCTGCCCTCCCGGCGCACCGGTCTCCACGCTTCCTCGGCCTGGGTACGCAGTGCCAAGGGGCATGCCTGGCAGCCTTGGGGCCGCGGGCGCTGGCTGGCCCTTTTCCGCCGCCTAGTGCAAGGTCCATTTCCCAACAGCATCTCTCTGCCAAGGGGGAGGAGGCTGCTGCTGCTGCTGCTCCGTGCCAGCCAAGGTGCCCCTCACCTGAGGACTTGGGGACTGTCTGGAGAGGGGGGCCAAGGCCATGGGGTAGCCCCAACATTCTAGGGGCATCCCTCTGCCTCTCCCTTTCCTTTTCTGTAAAATGAATTCTTTTTAATGAATATTCAAAGAAATTAAAAAGAAATTCAGAGGGGGAGGGTGAATGAGAACCTTCCTAACTCCCTTTCAGTCTTCTTTAAACAATTCTATAATTCTGAGAGCAGAAGACCTCAGCAACTTCCTCAGTGCAACCTTTGAGCTCCCAGCTCTCATAGCCTCCTCCATAACCTTTCTTTACTTTGTACAAACCTGAAAAGAAACCACAAAGTTGAATTTAATAAATAGCAAAATAGCTAACAATCAAAGATGATTTTGGATAACTTGAACCTGTCTTGGGTAACTGACTCCTATGTAATTTCCTTTAATTTTTTTTTTTTTTTTTTTTTTTTTTTTTTAGTTTTTGCAAGGTAAATGGGGTTAAGTGGCTTGCTTAAGGCCACACAGCTAGGTCATTATTAAGTGTCTGAGGTCAGCTTTGAACTCAGATACTCCTGACTCCAGGGCCACTGCGCCACCTAGCTGCCCCAATTTCCTTTAAATTAAAAAAAACCCCAAAAGTATTAAATTGATAACTTTTCAAAATTCTTCTAATGACAATGCCCTAAATCAGCTTATTTGGAAAGGTAATATGGGACAATGGAAAATACGTTGACTCTTGCCTTAGAGGATCTGGATTCAGATCTTGTTTCCCACTTACCACTTAACCTCTTTGAACCTCAAATTCCTTACCTTAAAATGGGGGGAAGGAGGGAGAATTGGACTAGTTGACCTCTAAGGTCCTCTGTGGTACTAAGATTGATAAATTTATTTATCTAATTTAAGGCAATGGGGTTAAGTGACTTGCTCAAGGTCACACAGCTAGGCAATTATTAAATGTCTGAGATTGGATTTGAACTCAGGTCCTCCTGATTCCAGGGTCACTGCTCTATCCACTGTCTTATATTTAAGTCTTATTTGATCACTGCCAAAAATTCCCAGGATTAAATAATTATACCCTCTGCCTGCTTTTCCTTAGACCCATCCTTTACTCTGAAATAGGTACTGTATCAGACTGGCCACAGAACCTTGTAGACACTGGTAGAATATGAGTACAGCAAAATGAGAAAAATCTTTTTGGTCTTCGGAGCCTTGTTGCTTATCTCATATTAAAGTTCTACAGCCTGACTCTAAACATAACTTGCTCAGTCTTGCACTTTGTTCTTATTTTGATTAATATCCCACTTCTTATCCAGATGCTACTTTTCATTTCTGACTTTCATGTACCATATCCCTCATCCTGGACTCTGGCTCATTGGATGAAGACTTTGGACTCTGAACTATGCAGTAATTTTCTAACCAAAGCCTTCTCCTTTTCCCCAGAGCGGAAGACTTTACTTATGTCATAGACAGAGCTGTAACTGGGACTTTTGGTGCCCAGGGAAAGCAGTATATCAATTTATACTTAATGAGGTGAACATAAAATATGTAATGAAGACAATTTAAGTTGAATGGGAGGAATGGTTAGTAAAAAAAGGAGACTTGGGGGGGTCAGACTTTCAGGATCAGATTAGAAGGGACCTTAGAGTTCCCATGCAACATGGCATCCCATTCTCTTTCTTCTGTACAAAAGAAGTGGCAAGGAAGTTTTTTCCCAACACAACACTTGGGAGGGAAGATAACATCAGGAGGATTTATCCTTGAGGCAAGTAAATGGCATAGTGGAGAGAGTAGACAGAATGGTGGATGTGAAAACAATTATCAGCTATGTGACCTCTCTGTGCCCCAGTTTCCTCACCTGTAAAATGGGGATGATAATAATAGCACCAGTGTCCCAGGCTTGTTGTAAGGATCAAAGGAGATAATATTAGCAAAGTAGTTTGCAAATCTTAAGGAGCAATATTAATATTTGTTACTATCATTATTGAGAGGAAATGCTGCTACCTACAAAGGAAAGGAAAAGGGCTGGTTCACTTGGAAAGGATAGAGGGAAGCAGAAACCCCGTGGAAGAAATGGAATGAAGCACCTTGGTGGATTTCCTTAAGGGATGGAGAAAGGTAGAATGTGTGTGTGTGTGTGTGTGTGTGTGTGTGTGTGTGTGTGTGTGTGTGTGTGTGTGTGTGTGTGTGAGAGAGAGAGAGAGAGAGAGAGAGAGAGAGAGAGAGAGAGAGAGAGAGAGACTGTACAGTTTCCCACAATCCAAGCTTTCTTTTTCAGCTCTTTTTGCCAGTGTTTGAGTCATCTTGGTGAGGGAGTCTTTGAAGGAGAAAAACCTGTACAGAACAATATCTCTGATAGAAATTTCAGACCCCTTACTTCTTTCTGCTCTGCTAAAGGAAATCAATGTCAAATCTGTGCACCTTCAAAATTTTGGTGCCTTAAGGCAGAGCCTCGGTATTCCTACCTTAACCATAGTTCTGATCATGAAATCCACTCAGGTTCCAGAATGGACCTTATGCCCTTCAGCTAATACATTGACCAAATAGAAAAAATGTGCTCCAGGTGCAGAGAGAATGTCTCTTTCATGATATAAGAAGGAGATTATTAAAATTGATAGAATGAATGCTTAAACACATCTTTCAACATTTGACTTTTTCAAGAATTTTTTTTAAAAAATTGAGACCTTGTAATTTTGCTAGAAATTTAGTAAAAATGGCTACCTATAGTTTGATTGTCTTAGAGTTTTTCCTTGAATAGAGAGCTTTACAAATAAGATAATAGAATACCAGTAATGAATCTGGAAACTTTCATTAGGGGTAGCATTTGAATGATTTTATTTTTTAAGTTAATTATTTTTTCAATGACCAAAAATTAATTTTCTATTCCTCTCACTTGTCTCCACCTTGGGAAAAAAAGAAAAACAAACTAACCTTGTAACAGTTATACAAAATTAAGTGTAACTAATTCCAGTGGGAGCCTTAAAAACCTTTTTATTTCATCCTAGAGGTAATAGGAAGTAACTGGAGCCTATTGGGGAGATGGTGATATGATCAGATCTATACTTTAGGGAGATCATTTGGCAGCAAAGTGGAGGATGGATTGAAGTGGGGAGAGACTTGAAGTAGAGACACAAGACTATTATAACAGCATAGATATGAGATGATTAGAGCTTGAACCAGAGTGACGGTTGTGTGAGTGAAGGGAAGAGGACATATATCAAAAAGGTTTTAAAGATAGAGATGACAAGACTTGAAAACAGATTGTTTGTGTGGGATGAGTGGGAGTGAGGAGTAGAACATGACTGAGGTTGTAAGCCCGGGTGACTGGGGAAGAGATGGTGGTATCCTTGAGATAATAGAGAAATTTAGAAGAGGGGAGAGTTTTGAGGGAAACATAGTGAGTTCTTTTTTGTACATGTTGAATTTGATATGTCTAAGCAACATACACTTTGAGGTGTCTAAATTGTAGATGTTTTGTAATATTTATATATATTTTATAATATTTGTATATATTATATTTATAATATTTATACATATGGTAGAAGAGAGTATAGAGCTGAATAAAGAAATCTGAGTGCATTTGAATATTACAAGATAATCAAACTCATGGGAGTTGATGAAATCAGCAAAAGAGATATGATATAGGGAGAAAAATGAAAGACCTAAAACACTTAGAAGAAGCCCCACAGTTTGTGGGTCCAAAGTGGGAAGACAACCAGGAGAGAATAATGTCATCAAAACTGAGAAAGAAGAGAAAATCCAGGAAAAAAATGGTACTCAATTGACTAGGATAATAGAGAGATCAAGGGGAAGATAGAGAAGAGAACATGAAATTTAGTAATTAGGAGGCTATTGGTGATTTTGAGAGCACAATTTCAGTTGAATTATGAAGTCAAAAGTCCATCTTCAGAAAGTTACGAAGAGGTTAGAGAGAAAGGATGTGAAGACACTGATATTAGAAAGCTTTCTCAAAGGGAGATATAGGAGAGAGATATGGTTTGGCAGATAGATAGAATCAAATATTAAGGATAATGAAGACATGGATGTATATAGGGAAAGATTAAAGATTAGTGAGAAGGGGCATCCAGGTGGTGCAGTGGATAGAGCACCAGCCTTGGAGTCAGGAGGATTTGAGTTCAAATCTGGCCTCAAACACTTAATAATAATTGCCTAGCTGTGTGACCTTGGGCAAGTCACTTAACCCCATTGCCTTGCAAAAAGGAAAAAAAAATTAGTGAGAGAGAGTGGGGATTATAGAGGAAGAAATCTGTTCAAGAAGGCAATATAGAATCAAGGGTGGGATCAGAGGTATACATAAAGGGGTTTGTTTTGGACAGAGTAGGGGATGACATCTGGGTGATGTGAGCTTAGAAGGGGAGGAGAGAGTTTCCAGTGAATAGTTTCATTTTTTTAGGTTTAAGTATGAGACAAGACCCTTAGCTGAAGGAACTAGGGGGTAGGGTTGCCATGGGAAACTTGAGGAGAGATTGAAAAAAAGGGTAAGTAGGATAATGAATCAGTTAAGAAGGTCTAAAAGAATTATCTTGCTTTAGTGTGGGCCCAGTTGAAATTAAATACAAATTTGGAGTGGTTCTGGTCACTATGGTTTTGGGATTTCTTCTAGCTACATTTAACAGTACATGAGTAGAAGTTTTGAAGTTAGTGAATGGAGGGAGTAACTCAAAGATGGATTTTGACAAGAAGGCTTGATGGAACAAGGGACACAAGGGTAGAGTTGAATTGGTTCACCAAGAGATCATCATAAGGAGGGGGGAGGCAGTGGTAAACTGGTCAGGGGTTATGACTTGGGACAGAATTAAGTGGTGGAAAAGTTGAGGTCACTATGTTGCTGAAGGATTATATCATCCTATCCTTATACAAATGATCACTGACAGTCATCATCATCTGGTATCAACTTAACTTTCAGGCTTTTTTATATATCATTTCCCTTTACATATTTTAAAGATCAGCAAAACTAACTTGCTATTCTTTACATATTGCCCTCCAACATCTATTTCCTTATCTTTGTTCAAGAGGTCTCCCAGATATTAAGGGCTAAATCAAAGGAAACAAAAACAGAAGTGGCATTGTGTTTGCTGACTAGACCTATTGGCCAGAAAGAGAAAACCAATGAGTTTAGGAAACAGTTCTTAAATTTGACAAGGTTATATTCTTTTTGGAAAATGTTTCTTTTTATTCAATGGGATTAAGTGACTTGCTTGGGGCACACAGCTGTAAGTGTCTGAGGTTAGATATGAATTTAGGTCCTCCTGAATCCAGGTCCAATGCTCTAACCATTGCACTACGTAGCTGCCTCCCTTTTATTTTCAAATCAGGATCCATCTTCTTTTCCTTCCACCTACCCTCTCCCACAAATGAGAAAGCAAGAAAAGCAACCCCCTATAACTAACATGAGTAGTTGAGCAAAATAAATTCCTGTGTTGACCGAGTCCAATTGAACGAAGCTGCAGGCGAAAAGGGACAAAACTGTCATGGCTACCCATTGGCATTGAGAAAAGAAACAGAAAATAGTTATTTAGTTAGTTTGGAGGGCAGCTTCCTTGTCCCAGAAGCAGATGGGGAAAAAGAAAGGTGCTAGGGGACAGATGACTATGTTGTCATTGGTCCTTCACCATCTACTGGCCCTCTTTTGCTTCCTCTGTTCTGTTCTCAATTCTTTTGTGTCCTGGACTCCACATTTTCTTCTATGGTCTATTAGCTGAGTCATTGCCTCTGGCTATCATGTCATTCCCTGCTTGGGCGGTCTAGGATGGAGACTTAGCTGAGGTTCTGTCCAGACTCCTAGTCTCTGGATCATGGCCTCCTCCACTTCTTCTTGAAAGCTTATTGAAGGTTGAGAACAGTACTGGGGAATATTGATGTCTGTCCAGACACCTTGGCTCACCAAATCTCCATGGTAATGACTGAGAAAGGAGGGAATCCAAGGTCATGCAAGGTTTTAGAAGAACAGGTTTCAAAACATTCAGAAAAAATGACAAGATTTTTTTAAAATTAATTTTATGATTATTATTGTTATTTCAAATATTTATCCCCTTTACTACCCCCATTAAGAAAATATTTCTTATAAATAGGGTAATTAAGCAAAGTAAATTTCCTCACTGTCCAAGTCCAGAAACTTGTTTCTCATTCTTTATTTTTGGTCCCTCAGCTCTGTTAGGATGTGGGTGACATCCTTCATCTTCATTCCTCTTTGGAGGTTTGTCATTTCATTGATCATACTACTAAATTAGAACTCCGATTAGATAGAACTAGATGAGTCAGTTGAGAGAGCAAGTTATGTAGTTAGGAAGAACTAAGTTCAAATCCTGCTTCAGAAATTTGCTAGCTATTTGACCCTGGGCAAGTCACCTAACTTCTATTTGCCTCAATTTCCTCATCTATAACCTGGGCATAATAATAACACCTGCCTCCCAAGGATGTTGTGAGAATCAAATGAGATAAAATTTGTGAAGCATTTTGCAAAACTTAAGGTATGAAATAAAAAGGCTATGATTATTTTTCCCTTTCAAAATAATTTTTCTCTATAAAGTTGTCATTGTATAAATTGCTCTGCAGATTGAAGAGTTTTTCTCAGTAGTCTCTGAATCTATCCATTTCATCATTTCTTGTAGCACAATAATATTGCATTCATATGCCATAATTGTTCAACCATTCCATAATAGATGGACCCTTCTTTTGTTTCCAGTTTGGAGCTACTAGGAAAAGACCTGCTAGAAATTTTTTTGGGACATATAGGTCCCTTTCCTCTTTCTTTGATCTCTTTGGAATCATGGTATAAAATTCAGCAGGTGATGATTCCCTTCACATTGTGAAACTCTCAAGATGACATTTTTTAAAGGTTTTATTTATTTTAAGTTTTACAATTTCCCCCAATATTACTTCCCTCCCCCCACCCCCCACAGAAGGCAATTTGTTTCCATGGTATACATTGATTCAAATTGAATGTGATGAGAGAGAAATCATATCCTTAAGGAAGAAACATAAAGTATAAGCGATAGCAAGATTAGACAATAAGATATCAGTTTTTTTTCTAAATTAAAGGTAATAGTCCTTGGTATTTGTTCAAACTCCACAGTTCTTTCTCTGGATGCAGATGGTATTCTCCATTGCAGACAGCCCCAAATTGTTGAAGGAATGAGCAAGTCCATCAAGGTTGATTGTTGCCCCCATGTTGCTGTTAGGGTGTACAGTGTTTTTCTGGTTCTGCTTATTCAAGATGACATTTTAAAGTCAGACAGAGAAACATGTTTAATGGAGAGGAAAAAAAAAGGGGATTTATCTAAAAAGACTAATGTGGTTCACAGGAAATTTATCAACCAACTTAGATTTCTGAAATATATTTAGAGGGGATATATATCCTCTAAAGGAGGTATAAAAGTGAGTTGTCTAAAGAGATGTACAAAAAACATGCAAAACACTCAGTGGCATATATCATAGATATATAGAGGCATATATAATAGATATATGGCAAAAAAGACAGTATGGTATAGCAGATAGAGAGGTGGTCTTGAAGTCAGATGTGAATTCAAGTTCCATCTCTGACATTCACTGGCTGAGGGACCCTGCATAATTTTAACTT
Source organism: Macrotis lagotis (assembly GCF_037893015.1). NCBI lineage: Eukaryota > Metazoa > Chordata > Mammalia > Peramelemorphia > Peramelidae > Macrotis > Macrotis lagotis. Next base: position 31,505,241 of record NC_133660.1, read on the forward strand.
CTCATGCTGAAAGTAAATCTCTAAGACTATTGAATTACAGAGAGGATACTAGCTTCCTCATGTGGAACGAGTTTCTTCATATGGGAGTCATATGAAATCACAGGTGCCATTCCTTTCCTGGGTAGAAGATAGAGCAAGTCTGAAGCTGGCAAGGAATCCACGAGCATTAAAAAGAAATTTAAAGAAAATGATTATTCCTAGCTTAAGGAAAAGGTCCAACAAGGGCTCACATGGAAAAGCTATATACTAGGGGACTGAAAGAACTGTGACTGTTGGTCTCTTAGAAAGATTGGTCAAAATTCTGAGAATGCCATCTTGACTCTCAAAGAGTAGTTTTTTTATTTTTATTTTAAAAACAGTTGGAGTAGGGGCGGCTAGGTGGCGCAGCGGATAAAGCACCAGCCCTGGAGTCAGGAGTACCTGGGTTCAAATCCGATCTCAAACACTTAATAATCACCTAGCTGTGTGGCCTTGGGCAAGCCACTTAACCCCATTTGCCTTGCAAAAACCTAAAAACAAACAACCAAAAAAAAACCCCAATTGGAGTTAAGTGACTTGCCCAGGGTCATATAGTTGGTAAGTATCTAAACTTGGATTTGAAACAGGTCTTCCTGACTCTAGAACCAGTGTTCTATCCACTGTGACATCTAGCTCACCCCAAAGAGTAGTTGTAATAGAAAAAGACAACCCTTAGGTAAAGGGGAGCTAGAACAAGGGGAAGGTAGTACCCTTGGTTTGGACATAGTTGAGAAGTGGTGTGTGGCCCTGGTGGTTTGATTCCATCCAACATTTGAAGAAAACTCACCAGTCAGAACTTGGGGTTCCAGGGGCAGAATTCTCATTGCAAGGGGATCAGGATGCCAGAACTTCATGGCTGGAAAGTATTTTGGTTGTCTGGATCTGAATAAGATAAGGTGAGCCTACCTAGCCTGTTCTTCCCATATAAAAATTACATCAGTATACTGGGATCTACTTTGTCTAAGTTTAATTTTCCTTTGTTATATTTATGCTCATCTTGAGTTTCAAATCCTTATTAGTAACTTTTGCTTGGTCCTCCATTTGCCTTGGCAAGAAAAAAAGGAAGAAAATCAAGGTCAAGTGATTCTCTTTTTCCATATATATGCATATATATTTAAAAGTCTCTCTTTTAGTGCTATACTTAGCATTCCTTGCCAGTATCACTCCATTCTGAGATTTAGCATCTCTTGACATCTTTACAGGACTGTGCCAAGCTTTTGTATTTATCCAAATATAACTGCCTTTGTAGATATCCTCTGTAGAAGTGTTAAAAAAAAACTAAGTGGTTTGACATGTTTTTTGTACATCTTTATTAATCTCTTTAGACAACTCACTTTTTACCTCCTTTAGGAATTTTCTGTTTGTTTCTTTAGAAATTTATTTTTCAGAATTTCCCATCCTTTGATCAACTGTGATAAACTTATCAGTTTATCTTCTAAGCAGTTCAAGAATCAAAAAAGAATTCTAAAGGACTTGTAATGGAAAATACCATCCACACCTAGAGAAAGAACTATGGAGTCTGAATTTAGGCCAAAGCATACTATTTTCCTTTTAAAAATTTATCTTTTTTCCCTCTTATTTTTCTCTTTTGTTATGATTCTTCTTTCACAAGACTAATGTGGAATTATGGTATAACCTATATCAACTTACTGTTGAGGGGAGAGGAAGGGAAGGGAAAGGAGAAAAATGTAGAACTCAAAATCTTACAAAAAATCAATGTGGAATTCAAAATCTTACAAAAAGGAATGTTGAAAACTATCTTTGCATGTAGTTGGAAAAAATAAATTTATTTAAAAAAAAAGAATTTCTTATCCCTATCCAGTTTACTTCCCTTAAGGCCATAAAGTTTGTCCTGTCATTTCTTTGATCCCTTTGAAATTGGCAGCTCTTACATTAATACTTCAGACCCCAGTAAGACCAAATTTCTCTCCTTTATTGGGAATTCTAAGATGGAACAGTTATAGCTCTCTCAGGTATTTTAATAACCTTGTTGGTTAGAATTGGGACCAGAATGGCAGTTCCCTTCATCACTTTTTCTAACTTTTGAAGAAGGAGATTAGTATTTAAGCAAATCACACATTTATTTGCTGCTTTGCTTTTGGCAAGGACAACCCCTCAGCAAATGCTCAGATGATTGAAGTCCCCCCATCCCTACTATATCATATTGCCACACCAGGCTGGTTTTCTATTATCTGGAGCCCTTGTCTCTTTCTTATTTCTGTCTAGATGGTCTGTGGTTTACTTCTGCAAAGAAGCATCTGCTTTTTTCTTTTGTTGATCTTAATATAAATGTTTTACCTTAAGGGAAACAGGCTTTTTCTTTCTAGACCCCAAATTTTGTTAAAGTCCTTTTTAACTTGGCCTTCTACCTTCTTAATAACATCTATGTTTCCAGAACTGTGTTTCTAGTCATGGGCCCCCTTCCTACCAGATTTTAGAGAGACTCTTTGAAATAAAATTTCCTTTCTTGCATTGAGACTGATATGTTTAGTAACCATTCTGTACTTTGTAATCTGTGTGTAGATATCTGAGGTCATTTAAAAAAAATTGCTATTTCTTTTCTTTTTCTTTTCAATTACTTCTCTGAGATCTCAGTATTCTTTGTAACATCGCAGTTTCTCTCTGTGATATCTGTGAATGCCCTTCAACTCCTCCTTTTTAATTTAAGGTCTTGTAGATTTGATTTGCAAGGCTCCAGGGAGGTATTTTTTATGAATTCTCCTTAGATGCATTTGCATTGTCTAGGCCATCTGCACATTGCAGACCACCTGGACAGGGTCACATGGGAAGTTTTGATTAAAAACCTGCCACAGGTGCATGATATTGTATAATGACAGACCTCAATTATCCAGACATCTGCTGGAGGGTCTCACTCTGCCAAAAGCATTTGTTGCCTAATGAACTGGAATCAACCATTACCTTGTGGAACCTACCAGAACCTTGTGGAAAAGTGGACCCTTCAATTAAGGAATTTGTGGCTGAAAAGTAGACAGAGTTTGAAGTGTATCCTGGGATATAAAAGAGTACCTTTCAAGGGAGTTCAAAGAAAGCATAGGAGGATATAAAATGACTTAAAATTCTACAGGGACCCTAACATTGGCACTTGGATAGAAAAACCCTGACAAATACTTAATATGGAAATCAGGTTTAGACAATGGTCCTTGTGAAAAAAACACCCAGAGATTTTAGTTATTTAGATTTAGAACTGGAAGAGACATTTTATGCCATCAGGTAAAACCCTCTCCCTTCTACCTCCTTATTTTATAGCTGAGGAAATTGGGTTGAGAGAGTAACTTCTCAGGTTCACTCAATTACTGAGTAGCTGAGATTGAATTTTTAAAAAAAATTAAAGAAATTTTTTTAAGGCAATGGGGACAATTGACTTGCCCAAGGACACAGCTAGGCAATTATTAAGTGTCTGAGGTCACATTTGAACTCAGATCCTCCTGACTTCAGGGCCAGTGTGCTATCCCCGAACTCTATCCATTGGTCACCTAGATGCCAAAAGTTAACACCATCCTCAAGTGCATAAAGAGTGATATGGGGGGCAGCTAGGTAGCACAGTGGATAGAACACTGGCCTTGGAGTCAGAAGTACCTGAGTTCAAATCCGACCTCAGACACTTAATAATTGCCTAGTTGTGTGGCCTTGGGCAAGCCACTTAACCCCATTGCCTTGCAAAAAAAACAAAAAAAAGAGTGATATGGAACCTAAAATAATGCAGTTGATTAATCTCCTGGAGGTCTCTGGTTTCTGTCCTGGCTGCAGTTAGAATACTTATCTCAGGTCTGGGAGTCACCTTTAGGAAAGACAATTAAGAAAAGGGTATCCATCCAAGAGGCACCTAGAATGTCAAAATACATGGTCACAGGTTGAAAGAAGAGAGCCTGGATAGAGCACTGGCCCTGGAGTCAGGAGGATCTGAGCTCAAATCCGGCCTCAGACACTTAATAATTGTCTAACTGTGTGATCTTGGGCAAGTCACTTTAACCCCATTGCTTTGCAACCCCCCCCCCAAAAAAAAACCAAACCAGAATAAAAAGAAAGAAGGGAGCAAAATTAGTCTGGAGAAGAGAAAACTTATTAGGAACATGATGACTATCTTTAATTGAAGGGAATAATACTTGTTCTGCTAGGATTTGGAAGGAAGAACTAGGAATAATTGGAGGAAGTCCAGATTTAGGGGTGATGTAAGTGTATCCAGGGTGGAGATGGGGAGGAGTCCCTCGGGGAAATGGAGATAATGAAGAGTTAAGGTTGTGCCCCTCTCAGACTTTGGAGTCTTGGGATTCTGAGCTTGCTTAGGGCCAGACCGTCAGATGATGATGGGGCTAAAACTGGGGAGCAGCCCATTCACATCCTGTAAAGGAAAGGTAACTGTCTACTTTTTTTGCTATTTAATGAGATTAAAGGGAAATGCCTCCATCAGTGTGATTAGCCACTGGCTGGTTGAAGCCATACCTCTGGTGGCCTTAATAACCACTTAATAACTGAATTCAAGACATTAATGACTTAGTTGAGAATGGAAGAACTCTGTCAAAGGGAGACAGTCAATTCTCTGTCAATTGGAAAAGAGCTAACCTCTTATGGAAGAAGAAGGAAGGAGGGAAGGAAGAAAGAAGATGGAATAATGGCTGGAAGGAAAGGGAAAGCAAAGGAAGGAAAGAAAGAAAACAGGCATTTATTATATGCCTACTGTATGCAAGGTAGGTTACTTTACAAATACCCATTTGATATTCATAATAACCCTGAGAGGTTCCCCTTTCCTCCCACATCCTTTACCACATAAAGGAAGAAATTCCTTGTGAGAGCTAACCAAAAGTGGCACGGGCTGCCTGAGAGATGCTTTTCATTATTTCTCTTGAAATTTTATATCTTTTATTCCTCCAAATGAATTTTATACAGTTTCCTAAAATATATAAATTGTAGACATAGGTGATAGTAATTTTTAGACATTTAAATCTATAAATTACTTTTATAGAAGTTTAATTAGTATAGCCACTAAATCTATATATTAATTTAGGTAATATCTTCATTTTTATCATATTGTCATGACCCATTTATGAGCAATGACTATCCCTATATAATTACTCTTTCTTACTTTAGGTTAATTATTCTTTCTTACTTTAAAGAATTTTTATAACTGAATTTATGTGTTTTGAGAGTGCCATGGTAAACTGACCCTTGGGTATTTTATTCACTTTGTTAATTATTTTGATATGGGGATACTTTTCTTTTCTTTCTTCTTGAGGTTTGTTGTTGCTGCATAGAAATGCTGTGGATTTATTTTGGATCTTGTTGCTTTACGGAAGCACACATCTAAATTAGCTAATTCTCTAGAGGGTTTTTTTTTTTTTTTTTAGTTTTTGCAAGGCAATGGGTTAAGTGACTTGCCGAAGTCCACACAGCTAGGTAATTATTAAATGTCTGAGGTCACATTTGAACTCAGGTCCTCCTGACTCTAGGGCTGATGCTCTATCCACTGAGTCCCCCAAAACCTATGATCTTAAACAAAACCTAATACTAATATTTCAAGTGAATGGATTCAGGTCACAGATCAGATAATTCTAAGGACAGTCCAATGATACTGAAAAATCATTGCTCTTATGATGCAAAGGAAGTCAGAGTACCTGAGCTGCAGGGACAGTAATGAAGGACAATGGGCAATATTTATCATTTTTGATAAAAGAAAGAAGAAGCAGACTGACAGAACTGATATCTGTAAGGCTGGTCCAGAGTTCTGCTGTTGCAGACCTTGGAAGGAAGAAGAGCCATGTGAGATCTATTTATGTAATAGTGGTAGAGCTCCACAGATCTGCTTTTTTTCCTTGGGGAATTTTTCCTCTGTGCTGTATGTGTCCTTGAGAGAGGTCATCGGAATGAGCCATGCTGAGAAATCCTTGAGTTTGGTACATCAAGAACACGAATTTCTTGGTAAAAATCTGTCATGTGATCAGTTGCAGCCACATCCTTGGCAACATCTTTGAAACCATTATAGCTAGGTGGTCAGGTAAAGTCAGGAAAATCTGAGTTTAAATCCATACTTAGTGTGTGACCCTGGGCAAGTTACTGCCTCAGTTTCCTCAACTGTAAAATGGAGATAATGGAAGTACCTCCCTTCATGTTGTGAAGTTCACAATAATTGTAAATAGAACACAGAGTGTGTTGAATAAAAGATTACTTTTTTCTTTCTTTTTCTTGTATAGGTCTTTGTCAGAATCATAGGACCACTCTAGCTTGAAATGAAAATTAGGAATTCAGAGTTAGAAGGTACCTAGGAAATCCCATAATCTAGGTTTTTTTTGTTATTGTTTTTGCAAAGCAATGGGGTTAAGTGATTTGCCCAAGGTAACACAGCTAGGCAATTATTTAGTGTCTGAGGCTGAATTTGAAAGCAGATCCCCTGACTCCAGGACTGGTGCTCCATCCAGTGTGCCACCTAGCTGCCCCTAATCTAGGTAGTCTTAACCAAGGGACAGTGAACTTGTTTTCTTTGTGATGTTATGCATTTTTGTTCTATGAGTAACCTGGGGGTTCAAGTCCTTTTGTGTAAGAACTTTCCCATTGGTGGAGATAAACTACTCTACGGTCTGCACCTGTGAAAGGTTGTGAGAGCTTGGCAGAGGAGAGATCCTGGTTCTTTAGCTTTTAACTCCTACAGAGGGAAATTCTAGCTTTCTTATAGTTGAGGCTCCAGGAGGGAGAGAAAGCCTTTGGGAAGAAGACGACATGGGAGGGAGCCAGCCCCTCAATAGTTTACCATACTGGAAACTGAGGAATTTCCCTTTGATTGAGATGATGGAGCTGAGGTGGCTCGCTCCCAGTAGTAGAGCTGACTCTCTTTGTATATGGTCTGGTATATTCTAATCTGGATAACCTCTCTGACTTCTGTTTCCCTTTGGTTTGGATAAAAGAGTATATTTGCTGTTTACTATGAGTTTTTATTTACTGTTGTTGTGTGGGAAGGGAATCAAAAACTGAATACATATAGCTCTTTTGTCATTAAAGGATAGTAATCAGGATTTCTGCTTGGACCTAAAAATTCTTTCCCCTAGATTAACACTATTTAGAGAAAAGGGAGATAGTTATAATTCTAGCCTTTGGAGGAGACACTGTTCCTAATCTAGTCCTCAGAACAATTTGTGTCTCTTCTCATCATTCCATCTGAGACTGTGTTATTTCAAAAGTGGAATTTGTTATTTTTCTCTACATAAATGTTCTCATTCCTCCACTTTCAGCCACTGTACTACTCCCATGTGAAAGGGGCAAGCCCCTACATATGACTTGCACTGCCTATGAACCTTGTCTTCCCAACTTGATCAAAGACCCAAGACTCCTTGATGGTGGCACTGTCTAGGTCTTATACCTTTTTGTATGTAGTCCACACACAGTCTGAAAACAATAGATATTGGCTCTAGTTTGACTCCAGTAACAACTCTGTCTTTGAATGAGGTGGGAGCCTAAATTGGTGGCACTGGTGGCATTATAATAGTGGCATTATAATAATAATGGTTTTCCTTTGTTCTTGAAGAAGACCATAACTTCAGGGAGGTGATGCCATGTCCAGCATGTGAATTGGATTTGAGTGAGGTGGGGCTGTGCTAAGTCACCAGCCTCACTTTCTCCTCCAGAGTCATTTGGGTCCAATGGCCAGATATGGATCAGAATGATTAGAGATGACCCTGGATGTGAAGCAGTCAGGGTGAAGTGACCCAAGGTCACACAGCTAGTAAATGTCTGAGGCTGGGTGGAGTTGATAATGTAATTATACAAAAAAATTATTGATAAAAAAAAATATGATCAATATTTAAACTAAACATGTCTCTGGGGACAGGTCACTGGGCTGTATTCTTTGTTTGATCCCACAAAAATTTTTATCAATGACTTAAGTTATAGAAATCATATTTAAATTTGCAGGTGATCTAGAACTGGGAAAAAGCATTTTGAATCATAAAACAAAGATTCAGAAAAGCTAGAATAATAACAATGACAATAATTTAGGTTTTTGCAAGGCAAATGGGGTTAAGTGGCTTGCAACAATAATTAATATTCATAAAGGCTTGACCTTAGAGATATTTTGAGTTCTGTTCCAAACCACTGCAATAAAGTGAGTATTGCAAGAAAGAGAATCACATGAATTTTTGGGTTTCTTGGGGAATATAAAAGCTATGTTTATACTATACTGTAGTCTGGGCAACTACGTGGAGCAATGGAAAGAGCATTGGCCTTGAAGTTAGAAGGACAGGAATTCGAATCCAATCTCAGACACTTGAAACAACACTAGTTGTGTGACCTTGGGCAAGTCACTTCACCCTGACTGCCTCACATCTAGGGCCATCTCCAGTCGTCCTGATCCATATCTGTACACTGCACCCAGATGGCTCTGGGGGAGAAAGTGAGGCTGCTGACTTAGCACAGCATCCCCTCACTCAAATTCCATTCAAATCCCTGATGTCATGGTCTTCTTTGAGAATAAAGGAAAAAAACATCATCATCCTACTGTAGTCTATTGAGTGTGATATAGTATCATGTCTAAAAAATATGTACCTTAATTAAAATACTTTATTGCTAAAATAGAAAGGCATCATCTGAGCCTTCAGCAAATGGTAAACTTTTTAATTTTTTTTTTTATTTATTTAAGGCAATGGGGTTAAGTGGCTTGCCCAAGGTCACACAGCTAGGCAATTATTAAGTGTCTGAGGTCAAATTTGAACTCATGTCCTCCAGGGCTGGTGCTCTATCCACTGTACCACCTAGCTGTCCCAAGTGGTAAACTTTTGCTACTGAAGGCTATAAGGGTCCGTATGTGATGCTGATGACTACTAACTGAGCAGGGTGGTGATTGCTGAAGGATGAGGTGGTGATGGCAACTTTTTTTTTTAGGTTTTTTTTTTTTGCAAGGCAATGGGCTTAAGTGGCTTACCCAAGGCCACACAGCTAGGTAATGATTAAGTGTCTGAGACCGCATTTGAACCCAGGTACTCCTGACTCCAGGGCCGGTGCTTTTTCCACTGCACCACCTAGCTGCCCTGCAATTTCTTAAAATAAGACAATAATGAAGTTTTCCACATTGATTAGTTCTTCCTTTTACAAAAGATTTCTCTGTAAGATGTGATCCTCTTTGACTGCACTTTACCCACAGTAGAATTTCCTTTAAAACTAGAGTCAAACCTCTCAAACCTGCCCTTTCTTTCCTTCTCAATGGAGTTAAGTGACTCCCCCAAGGTCACACAACTAGTAAGAATCAAGTGTCTGAGGCTGGATTTGAACTCAGGTCCTCCTGACTCCAGGGCTCTATCCACTGGATTGCCTAGCTGCCCTTTGCTTTGCCTTTTTCTATTAAGTTTATGTAATATTTCTGTGTCTCAAGCTCTCGGGAAGTCTTGCGGTGGGGGGGTAGCTGTTTGGTGGAGCTGTCAGAACACATATAATATTTGTCAGTTGTTTGCTGTCTTATATGGGTGTGATCACCCCAAACAAAATTACAATAATAACATCAAAGATCATTGATTACAGATAAAATAAAAGTTTAAAATATTGTGGGAACTACCAAAATGTGACACAAAGATATCATAGGAGCACACACATTGTTGGAAAAATGGTGCTGCTACATTGACACAAGGTTACCACAGACCTTCAATTTGTAAAAAAATGCATTATCTGTGAAATACAATAAAATGATGAATAGTGATATAGCAGTTCTTATATTTATCAGACATTGGACTAAGTATCTTGCAATTATCATCTCATTTGATCCTTACAACAACCCTGGGAAGTTGGAGCCAGTGTTATACCCCTCTGCTAGAAATGTGGCAAGTGGAGGTCAAGTGATTTGCCCAGGATAGTCTTCCTATTTCCAGGCCAGGATTCTATCCACTGTGCCACAATTAATAAGATAAAATTTTAACAACACCGTTTGAAGTCTCTCTATTTTTTTTCCAAATTATAACTTTGATTTATGACCTTTTTAACATTAGAATCATTTCCCAATGGACACACTCCTTTCCCCATAAAATAAACCCAAGTAATAACCTGTATTTTTGCATTTAAAAATATCACCCAATATGTAGTTCCCTCCTCCCATTATATCTTTCTGTGTAGCGGAGACAAATTTGGGCAAACCCCCAAACTTCCAGTTCTAAGATTCTAAACTGGAGTTGTAGTTTTGTGGAAATGGTCATTCCTTTTCTATGTCATCTAGATGGCAGTGGGTAGAGGGCAGGGCCTGAGTTCAAATCCAACCTCAGACTCTTACTAGTTGTTTGACCTTGGTCAAGTCACTTGGGCAACGCATCTCCAGGCATCCTGATTCCTATCTGGTCACTGGATCCAGATGGCTCTGGCATAGAAAGTGAGGCTGGTGACTTAGCCCAGCCCCCTCATTCAGATCCAATTCATGTCCTTGTCATGGCATCACCTCCCTGATAACACGATCTTTGAGATTGAAGGACAACAACAACAACAACAACAACAAATAACATCTAGTGAGCACCTTTGTGTATCTAGAACTGTGTTAAGGCCACGCAATACAAAGAAAAGCAAAAGAAATAGTCCCTGCTTTCATGAAATTCAATTAAGAATTTTACAGAAGTTTTTAAGAAAAGTATTTTTTAATGATTTCCCTATATTTTCTGTAGTTTTTATTGTTTAGATTTAGTTGAGTCTAACTCCTTGTGACACCACTTGGGATTTTCTTGGCAAAGGTGCTAGAGTGGTTGGTCATTTCCTTCTCCAGATCATTTTTACAGATGAGGAAACTGAGGCAAATTGAGTTAAATGACTTTGCAATTAATCTCTTAAAGCACGATGTAGAAGACTATATTTTTCTGTTGGATCTCACATAGCATGAAGACACATCCTGGGAACTTACTCAAAACCATCAAACCATGAAGTAACCAGTCTGAAAAGGGGTCAGAGAAGAATTTTCTATTTAGTCTTTAGACCTTCTTTAAGAAGCAAAAGATCGCCCCCTGGTGTTAAACACGATTAGGCACAATTTTGATCCACCTGGTTGGAATTGTTGATGTTTTGATCCTAATTCAGATATATTCTTCCTTACTCCAGCCATTCTAAAGCAGGAAAACATCTCCAAAAGAAGTGAAGAGAGCTTTTAAAAACCGATCCTTTAAATTTATTTAAACATTTCCCCATATTACTTACTTGTCTTAAATATGTATCTTCTTATATATAATTTATATATTAGATTTAAGTGGAGGGATTGACTACTTATTTTTTTTTAGGTTTTTTTTTGCAAGGCAGTGGGATTAGGTGACTTGCTCAAGGTCACACAGCTAGGTAATTAGTAAATGTCTGAGGTCGAATTTGAACTCAGGTCCTCCTGACTGCAGGGCAGGTACTCTATTCACTGAGCCACCTCTGACTCTGACTACTCATTTTTAAAGTATACTGGGTTCCTGAGAGATAAAATGATTTCCCAGGATCACCCAGCTAGTATATTTTAGAGGGAAGATGTGAAGCCTAGACTTTCTGATTCCATATTGATGCAGTGTACGGAAGGCAAGCCTTGGAGTCATAGAGTCTTGGGTTCAAGTCTCTATAAACATATAAGACAGATGGCATTATTGATATAATGATATATATGTATATATATATGTATAATGATGGACTTCAAGTAACTTCTTTTTTTTTTTACATTTTTTAAACTGCTTTATTAGGAATATCTGCTACTCATAATTGGAGATAAACTACCTTTAAGCCAAGTTTAAAGTGTCGATGTTTTATTTCACTCTTTAAGGCAACAAAAGGATTTATTATGAATACTGTCACTTAAGGCCTTAATGGGTTACTATATTTAATGAATTTATTATATTTCTAACATCTATAATGTGGATTCCATATATTTCTTGATAGCTGGTGCAGCATTTTCACATGAACAAAGAAAACTTTATTTGTGCAAATGTATTTCATCATTTATACCATATGATTATATCTTCCACTAGATTCTACAATGCCTGAACAATGTCATATAAATTGTCCTATGCTGCTGAAAGTAATTCTTCTGTCTGTGATCTGATAGGTCCTACCCAAGGTAGAAAGGTTTTGCATTTAGTCATGAACTCTATGTGCAGAGAAATCATCCATAGACCAGTCAAGTTAAATTCAGGGAAGCTTAACATCAAGAGGCTGGACACATACTGATGAATATTTCTGTCAAAACAAAAGAGTAAATCTTAACAAAGAATTCAAGGCAAGTAGAGCTTGCAATCTTTTTGAAGGGAGTGGTCATACTGATGAAATTATAGATCATTTCCAGTATCATTTTCAATTTTATTCTAGTTGTAAAGTAACTATTAAAAAAAGGAAGGGTAGCTAGATGGCACAGTGGATAGAGTACTGGCCCTGGAGTCAGGAGAACCTAACCTGAGTTCAAATCCAGCCTCTGATACTCAATAATTACCTAGCGGTGTGACCTTGGGCAAGTCACTTAACCCCACTGTCTTGCAAGGACCCCCCCCCCCAAAAGGAAAGAGACCTAGGAAGTTAATTTAGCTTTTAAAAATAGTACTTCTAAGGCTACTTTCCTATATGGAAAGAGTAATTTTAATCTTCTAAAGGCCTGAGAATGGGGTTAATCAGAAGACGATTATCATCATTTTTATTTTACGTAGCACTTACTGAGTTTCTAAACTAACTGCTCAATATCAGAATTGAACTTCAATGCAAAAATTTGAGAACAATGTTGGGTCAGTTAAATATCCTTTATGCTTAATCTCACAGGATTCCCAAAGATAAATAGATATTTTGGGGTAAAATGAAGGATAATTTAATATACTTAAGTATATTTCAACAGAAAACTATCTTTCTGATGAAACAAGAATGTTACCAAATCCACTTTTAATTGTTCATGTCTTAGAAGCAAATTTTCAAACAAATAATGACTAAAAAGCACTTGGTTTGCTCTTTAATTAGATTTTAAAAATTATACTAAGCTGAATCTTGAAATTTTTTAGCTCCTTCTCTTGCTAATCTATCAGCTTCTTCATTGCCTGGAAACCCTGAATGACCAGGAACGTGGATCCATTCAATGTCTATGCCTTGAATAAGTTTATCAAGCTTAATGAAGTCCTCTTTGTTAATCACATCTTTTCCTGTGCTTGTTTTCCAGCCATTTTTCTTCCAGTCTTTAACCCAATTTGTTATACCATTTATAGTAAACATACTATCTGTGTAGAGAACCAGCTTACTGATGGTTTGATTCTTGGCTTGTTCAATTGCTTTACAGGCAGCATGTATTTCTGCTCTTTGATTTGTCTGTCTCCCAGGAAGTCTTTCACCCACATTTAAGGGATGGCCTGGTCCCCAATAAACACCAATGCCTGCTCTTGCTTTCCTCTTCCCATTACTGGAGCAGCAGCCATCTGTGCAAACCATGGTTGCATCTCCCATATAAGAAAATTTATCTTTGCTAAGTAAAGGTTGGGAATCTTGTTTTGCAATTTTTTTGCAAGGCTCATCTTCATCTGATGATTCACAGGGTCTCTTGCTTGGTTTTATTTTGGGGTCCTCTGTGTTGCATTTCTTTGTCTGCTCTGTTGGAAGTTCAGGGCTTGAAGTATTTCGGACAAAGGCCTGAGCCTCATCCTCAGTAGCAAACTTCTTGAACCCAGCAGCAGGAGATCGGTTCCCTTTAGCTTGGCATTCACTCCAGGTGGGGAACACCCTGGCCTTGCCCTCTTGACGGTGTAGAACGTGGCGGTGCTCAGGTGGCGGTGCCCGCCACAGCTGAGGACACCCGTTGTCACTCTGGGGAGCGCTGCTCCGGGGCATAGTGGGCGCCATCTCCAAGTAACTTCTGACACTTACCCATTGGGTATCTGAAGGCAAGTCACCTCATCTCCAACTTCCATCTTCCAAGAACTTTACAAAATTGGGGTGGTAATCTGCACCAGTGAGGGGGGTCTCCAAAGAAGGGGCTTCATACCGTCAAGAAATATCAGATTCTTTGTGTATCTATCTAAGCATACATCTATCCATTATCTCTTTCTCACTATGTCCACTCACCTACTTATTTATTTAACATCTTCATGTATAATGTGAATATGAATATTTATAAAATGACTTTATGAGACCATAGAAACAATGCCAGGAAACAAAACAAATCAATTGGATATCCTTTTTATATTGTCCATATTATCCGTGAAGGACCCATAAGCACCAAACCAAATTATAAGCTTTTCGAATGAGTAGATTTTCTTCTTTGTTTTTTTTTTTTTCTGATCAGTGGATGGAGCTAAAGAGGCCAACTCTCAGTGTGGCTAGCTGGTTTTGCTTTCTTCTAGAATCAGATAATCTTCCAAGTTCAGTGGGCTAGCTTGGGAATGAATCCCATTGATCACAAAAAGGATTAAGCAATAACAAATGGATGTATTAAAGAGCTTCCATCATTATAATTAATATTTCTTTATTTTTGCCAATCTAAATGCACACTGTGCTAAGTGCAGAGGTTATAAGGAAAAGAAAAGAACAAACCTCAATTCCTTTTCTCAAAGAGCTCACAATCTAATGGGGGAAGACTATCCAAATAATTATATAAATAGTGATTTGCAGAACCACAAAAAATGTACGCAATAAAACCAACAATGAAAATGGGAATAACAATAAAAAACTGAAAATGATATTATCAGGTTGTAAAACTATGACAAAACTTGGCCCCAAAGAAGAGATAAGAGACGATACTTCCTTTTCTTCAGAAATGAATATGCAACACTGTCAGACTTTTTTTTTAAAGTATAGATTAGATTTGCTGAACTATTTTAATTTCTTTTTTAGATTCTTTCTTACAAAGGATGAGTCTGGGGGAAGGGGCAGAGCACATTGAGAAATGTAAATGATTTAACAACAAAAGATAGCAATCCACGTCTTTAAAAAGTAATTAAAATGGGATGGCTAGGTGGTGCAGTGGCTAGAGCACTGGCCCTGGAGTCAGGAGTATCTGAGTTCAAATCTGACCTCAGATACTTAATAATTACCTAGCTGTGTGGCCTTGGGCAAGCCACTTAATCCCATTGCCTTGCAAAAACCTAAAAAAATTACAATTTAATTTAGCCAACTTTAAAAATATTTTATTTTCCCTCAATTACATTTAAAACATTTTAAAAAATTCATTTGAAAAGGTTTGAGTTCCAAATTATTTTCTTCCCTTCCTTCTCTTTAAGCTCCCTGCGAGAGTAAGCACCATTAGCTTTTTATTCATCCACATTGGTTTCATTAGGCAACTTTCCCTTTCTTCCAGTTGGAATGGTGGAGAAGGGGATGTGGGGGGGGGAGGGTTGAGATATTTTCTTTTGTCTTCAGAATTTCATTCTTTAAAGCTTTCCACTCTTCTGACTGCCTTACAGAATTCTAAGCCATGGAATCCTTGACTTGAACTCTGAAATCTACCCTCTCATAATAGAGGGTACATACCAGATGACCTTCACTATCACAGGTTCAAAGATGAATGAGGTGGTCACTTTCTCACACCCAGGTTTGCATCAATTCTTCCTCAGTAACCCACTGTGAATTCATCACTCCCCCATCTTCTCTCTCTTTGGAAGGAAGGTGTACACTCATTGAGCCATATCCCGATCATGAGTCTCATTTCCCTGAAAGATCCCTAGGAGGTAAACTTTGTGTCCTAGAATTAGAAGTACCTGGCTTCTTATCCATACTTTGTTCATTTGTGCATAGGTAGCTGATGGTCATGTATAAGGGAACTTCTTGGTTCCCACTGCCTAAAGGCTATGGATGTTATATATGATACCTTTTTCAGGATTCTCTAGTACCCTTAAAGAAATATATATACACTGCCATTGGTTACATACACCTCTATTGATACTGTTTTTCAATTTTAGGGGATCCTCTATATCCTAATTCTTAGCCTTTTCAAAGAAATATTTACTTCAAAGGAATAGCAAGAATAAACAAATACCTCTCCCAACACTTGGGGGATACATAATCCCTCCTTCATCCTCTGAGGAAGAGAAGAGATTAGGTTCATTCACAGTTTAGTTCAATTCCCAAATAGCACAGTCCTCTCCTCCACTGCCTAGGCTCTGGACTGTCTAGTTACACAGCCGGACTGTAATCCTGACTCCAAAGTAACCATAGCCCAACCCCCCAAGTCTAGTGGGGGATTACACTATCTTTACCTAGAATTTAAAAGGACAAACGAAAGGGAAAAAAAAAAACACCTCTAACTCCCAAGACCATGGGATAAAAGGGTGAGAGGAGGGGAAGGTAGTCCTTCCCAATCCATTCAAGTCTTGCTTTTCATTGCATGTGTCCCTTGGGAGGTCTTTGTATAGGAACAACATATTCTTGCAATTCAACATCCCGTATTAATATTAATTGAGGATGCTGGTGCTCATGTACTTCAATATTCCAACCAACCTGTGATCTCTTTAATGAAGGTATTCCCTCTTTCATGGCAGATTGCCACACTCCCACCTCTTGGGAGACTTGTCCCTTAAGGGACCCGTCCAGTTCCCTGGTACTCTTGGTACAGTGGACCTTGAGGGAGATGTTCAGACAGGGCAGAGCTAAAGAGAAGGTGAAATGTTGACTCAGAAGTATCACAAAATGTCTCATGGTTTGATGTTCTAAGGAATTAACCTCCTGGAAGAGTGATCATAAGGTACAATTTCAAGTTTGTCAATTTGTTTATTTTGTGTTTTAAGTGGGTTTTGTTGTGTATGGAAATAAATAACTGTCCAATACCAGGTATATTCTGAACATTGAGCACCTTTTTATTTACCCTTTTGTAGGGGGCAAGGATTGTAAAGTCACCTCTACCCTCCAATCAAGAAAAAAGAGCCAGACCCCCTTCATTGATGCCAGATTCTATGGAACTTAACCAGGTGAGCTGCAGGTCCCTCTAGAAGAAGAGAATTAGTGCTCTAGTGCCCCAGGACCCAGTGGTGGTTCTGTGATGTTATATCAGAATATTTTGCTCTTTACTGCGTCTATTATTTCTTTCCTTAGCATTTGTAGAAATCTACTTATATTAATGATGAACTTTCTTACACAAACCCTCATTAAAAAATTAACTGAAAATGTTATTAGCATAATAAAATATTGTAGGCATATAATAAAAATAGAACTATTATACTACTGAGCTTAATAGTTCAAGGTTTTTATGTTATTGTGATGACATTTTAGTAATATTAAATAATTTAGGCAACTAACTTCCAGTGCTTATATATATACATATATATTTTCATATGTGTATATAACAAAAATATAACCAGAAAAACAGTAGAATTATTCACTACACATATACAAATATATGTAGATCATATTTTAAATAAAAATGAATAATTCTATTGTTTTTGATATTCACATATATATGAATACATGTTTTAAAACATGTTTTCTTTAAAGAAAACAAATACCTCTATTGTTTTCTATTGTCCACAAACATGTGAATATATTTTAAAGAAAAAAACTTTACTTTTTTTTGTTATATACCCATATATGTAGACAGATTTTTAAAAGAAAAGTGAATAATTCTACTGTTTTCCATTATACACACATATATGTGGAGAGATAGTTTAAAGAAAAGTGAATAAGTCTACTTTTTCTGTTTTATACTCATTTATATAGTTTAAAGAAAAAGTGAATAATTTTTTATGTTTTTTTATTATTCATACATATGTCAATAGTTTAAAGAAAAATGAATAATTCTATTTTTCTGTTTTGTACTCATTTATATAGTTTAAAGAAAAGTGAATGATTCTGTTTTTATTATTATATTATATATTATATATATTATATATGTGAATAGTTTAAAGAAAAGTGAATAATTCTATTTTTTGGTTATACAATCATAAATATGGATACATAGTTTAATGAAAAATGATTAATTCTACTTTTTTCTGTTTTATGCTCATTTATGTTGTTACATAGTTTGAAGAAAAGTGGATAATTCTATTGTTTTCTGTTATACATCCTTATATATGATACACAAGTTTAGAGAAAAGTAAATAATTCTACTCTTTTCTATTATTCACACATATATGTGGATAGATA
Source organism: Macrotis lagotis (assembly GCF_037893015.1). NCBI lineage: Eukaryota > Metazoa > Chordata > Mammalia > Peramelemorphia > Peramelidae > Macrotis > Macrotis lagotis. The sequence continues at coordinate 31,523,289 of NC_133660.1, forward strand.
GTTTAAAGAAAAGTGAATGATTCTACTGTTTTTTATTATTCACACATATATGTATGAATAGTTTAAACAGTTTAAAGAAAAGTGAATGATTCTATTTTTTCTGTTATACAATCACAAATATGGATACATAGTTTAATGAAAAGTGAATAATTCTACTGTTTTCTATTACACACACATATATATGAATGCATATTTTAAAAAAGGGAATAATTATATTGTTTTCTGTTATATACCCATTTATGTGAATACATAGTTTTGGGCCACTAGGTGGCACAGTGGATAGAGCACCAGCCCTGGAGTCAGGAGGACCTGACTCCAAATCCAGCCTCAGACATTTAATAATTACATAGCTGTGTGACCTTGGGCAAGTCACTTAACCCTATTACCTTTCAAAAACAAAAAAATTCATAGTTTAAAGAAAAGTGAAAAAATTCTACTGTTTTCTGTTATATACACATACAAATGGACATATGAATACATGTTTTAAAGAAAAGTGAATAATTCTATTGTTTTCTGTTATACACATAAATGTGGATATATATTTTAAAGAACAGTGAATAATTCTGTTTTCTATTATTCACACATAAATGCAGATAGTTTAAAAAGTGAATAATTCTATTTTTTTCTGTCATATAACCATTTATGTGGATACATAGTTAAAAAGAAAAGTGAATAATTCTACTGTTTTCTGTTATATAGTCATATATATGAATACACAGTTTAGAGAAAAGTGAATAATTCTACTGTTTTCTATTATTTCACACATATATGTGGATAGAAGTTTTAAAGAAAAGTAAATAACCGCTGTTTTCTATTATCCATACATATGTGAATACATATTTTAAAGAAAAGTAAATAATTCTATTTTCTGTTATACAGCCATATATATGGATAACATAGTTTAAAGAAAAGTGAATAATTCTGTTTTCTGATTTATACACATTTATGTGAATATGTTTTAAAAAGTGAATAATTTTACTTTTTTTCTTACTACATATATATATATATATAATGTAGATACATACTTTTAAGAAAAATGAATAATTCTACTGTTTTCTGCTTATGTTTTCTAAGAATATTTCTAGAGTAGGAAGGGAAACTTAGAGATCTCCAAGGCTGCCCTTATAACTCTCTGGATTCTCTCTCAGAAAAATGTTTTTAAATGCAGAGAAAAAAATTTATAAGATTACAGGGAAATCAAAGGTTAGAAAATAATGAAGCATTTTTTTTCCCATCCAAGTTTACATATCCCCTGACATCCATCACTAGACCCGGGCTATGAACCATTGATTTAGTTCCAACCTGAAAGTTTTCAGATGAGGAAAGGAGCCTCTTTGGGGTGAAGTGATTTGCTTGAGGTTTTTACACATAGTAGATCCTAATGTGGGATTTAAACCAAGATTCGCTGCTTTTAGAGGTTGAAATTTTCCCAATGAACCATGCTGTTTTAAATCTTTCCATAAGATTGTAAATGTCTATTTCTCTTTGCTCACAATGGCTTTATTTTTAACATATATAGAATGAATGACTTAAGTCTTTATTAGATAATACCTACTTTGTGCAAAACACACATTGGGGATACAAATAATAACCAGATAGTGAAAGAACTCATAGAGGAGACCACACATAAGAAAACACAACCCTAAAGACACAACCTTGAAAAAGATTATTTTTGTTTCCTTTAAATTCTGCTTTAAAACACCGGAGGGCAGTCATTGTTCTGCTCAAATATAGTTTTTGCTCTTCATGATGATGCTTTTTTGCCCTACTTATCCTTGGGGAGAATAAAAGAGAAAATTCTCACTTTCCTCCTCTGCAGAATTGAACTTCATGGAGGTAACCCAGTAATCAAAGTCAAAATGATTACTAAAAGGTTGCAAAAGACAGAAAAACCTCTATTTTTCTTCTTAGTGCCTCCTCTGACTTCTATATAATGAATATATTCATTTATGACCATATTATAAAAAAACTCATTCATATGCTTGCATTCCTTTATACTTGTCTTAGACAACTTTTAAAAGTTTATTTTCTAGAATTTGAAACACATTGCAGAGGGGACTGGATCTTTTACTTTAAAATGTTTATTTATTTTTAAATAGAATAGGGGCAGAAACTGACATGTGACTTTTTAGATTCCTGGGTTAACAGCAAATAAACAAACAAGCAGATCCTTTGCCTATGCAGGCTAGTATCTCCCCTACAACTTAGAATTTTAAAGAGTGGCCTCTGAGAAGAACATTGAGAGGTTAAGTGATGTATACAGCCAGGATGTGTTGGAAACAAGATCCAGGTTTTCTTGGCTTCAGATCTGACTTGCAGTTCATTCTCTTTCACTTTGTTAAATACGTCTTTTTCAAAGGATTGCCTTCTCCATCATCCCACCCCCTTCTAGTCTCCAACCTTACCCTATATATTAACCCCCCCCCATGTTGTCTTCAAGTATGTCCAAGTCTGTTCCATAATTAAGAAAAAATAACAAACTATCTTTTTTATATAAATATTTTATTTGTTTTCCAATTATACACAATAGCAGTTTCTCCCTATCATTTTCGTGAATGTAGAGGATGACAACATCTGTATTCACCTGGACAATGAATGCTTCATGTCACAGTGATAATGTTGATATCAATATACATTGACATATATTGAGACATATATTAATTAATTAATGCTTCTCTATTATTATTTTGTTATTTGTGCCTATTTGTGTGGAAGTAAAGTATTGGAAAATTTATAAATAAAATTAAGGAATATAGAAGGTTTAACATGAAACTTACATCTCTAGGTTTTGAATGCAGCTTGCTGGCAATTAAAACAAAACAACCTGAGTATAGATGATATCAGAAGACGGCAACATTTTTATGCATGTGATGAGGGAAGATTTAATTTATTCTCTTAAAGCTATTATTATTTGAAATCTTTGTGATTTGTTGTATCTTTATTTCAACCTAGAAGTTCTTAAAGCTGTAGGATTCTGTTAAAATTTAGCATCATAAAGTGTAAACTTGACTTGTTTCCCTGTTTGGTTTGACTAAAATGCTCCCTGTAAGTTATAATTTTAATGTAAAACCCTTCAGTATGAAGTAATTTCTAGAATAGTGGTTCTCAAGCTTTTTGATCTCAGGCCTTTATACTTTTAAAAATTATCGAGTACTCCAGAGAGTGGTGTGGGTGACTCTATCTATTTATCTATCTGTCCATCCATCCATCCATCCATCCATCCATCCATCCATCCATCCATATCTATCCTTCTATCTATCCATCTATCTATCATCTATCCATATCTATATCTATGTATATATATATATATATACACATATTGATTTTACAATATTTGAAATTAAAAAAAATCTTAGGATCCTTATAAAAATAGTTTTAACTTCACACATACGGACATCCTAAAATGATCTCAGGAACCCCTAGACACTCTTTTTTTTTTTTTTTTTTTAGTTTTTTTGCAAGGCAACGGGGTTAAGTGGCTTGCTCAAGACCACACAGCTAGGTAATTATTAAGTGTCTGGAATCGGACTTGAACTCAGGTACTCCTGACTCCAGGGCCGGTGCTCTATCCACTGCGCCACCCTAGACACTTTTTATCACACTTTTCCTCATTATATAATATTTTATTTTTCCCCCAATTACATGTTAAGATAATATTTTAAACACTTAAAAAAGTTTTGAGTTTCAAATTTTATTCCTCCTTTTCCCATTATACTTTGAGAACCTTTGTTCTAGCAATTTCCATAAGAATTTTTACAAGAGTATATAAGACACAAACTTCTTATGTCAAGGCATTTAGTTGATATAGAAGATTCTTCACCAGGACAACCATCCTCTAAAACCATCCTCTGTTTGATACAATTAATATATTTTTAATAGACTCGATGACCACTAAACATCACATTGAATGACTTAGTTTACTTGCTTTGATATTTATGTGTTTCTTCTCTCTCTTAGCAATACATTATCTTGGTATTTGTTAGCATGTATACTAATGATCGTAGCAGTCATTAGCTATTACTCCTGCTAAATTTGAATTTTTCTTACTCTTTTCAATTATTCGCTTATGTACTATGTATCTTCATGATTGTAAAATGAGGGTAATATGACCCAGGATCTTCCTCATGGGATTGCTATGAGACTCAGATATTAGCTTCTGCACTCTGCTCTAGCTTCCTCATTTTCTTGTTGTGTTAAGGGTGTCTGTGTTAAAGAGGGAAAATGTAATGCTAAGTGAATTAGCAACCACCCTATAGAATACGCTGGATTTCTCTGGTCCGGAGATGGGGTGACTTATTAAGACTATACCGTTAGCGGACAGTAGAGATGGGGTTGGCTTCAGTGCTGTTCAAGATTACCATGAACCAAAGCGCTGTGATTTCATCAGTGTGAGGACTCCCTCCATTGGCTTGGATCACATCTATCAAATGGGTAGGTGGTCTTGATGGTTGAAAATTCACCAGTTTGTGATTCCTGGAGAAGAGCCTCTCTAGCCAACTTGGCTGGGTGGATTCTTAGGAAGCTGACTTAGGCAGGAGGAATGTCCTGGGTCTGCATTTAATTTGTTTGAGACTTTAGGGACCACCCCCCCCCCCCAAGCTTGTGCTTCACTGGCATAATCTTGAAGAGACTAGCACCACCTCCACGGCCCCATGATGAAGTCCTGGAGATGTTCATGCTGTTGTTCATGTGTCCTAAATTACATTGCAATAAGACCTCTTCCAAATTAAACAACTGAGAGATTAAGGAGAGTATTTCTAGCCATAAAAGACATTTACTTAAGGATTATTAGTCAATGTAGATACTGGAGAAAAGACAGATGACAGCTAATTGAGCACATTGTGTTGTTCTGCCAGGAATTCTTCTTAACTTTACATTTCCCTCTTCTTTTCCAGATGTGACATTTGAAAGCAAATTCTGAAGAAAAACTTCAAGGCATAAATTCTTTGGGGAGGAAAAAAAAATCTAAGCAAAATAATCTGGCCTGTTAATACTTATTAACACAATATGCAACCCACAATCCTAAAATAAAATAATATACATTTATGGCATTCCATGGTTTTCTTGGAAAGTTTTGTACTTCACTTTATTTCTAATGAGCTAAAAGGCCATTACTACATATTTGCTTAAAATGAAAAATACTTACTACCCATGAAAATTTGAGCAGGTTATTTCATCTCTCACAGACTCAGATTTCTCATTTGTAAAATTGGTGGGAAGGAAGAGAGGTTGAATGAGATGATTCCTAAAGGTTAATTTTAAATCCTATGATCTTCTCTCCCATGTATTAGGAGCATAGTCATTTAGACAGAGCTACTGGAAAGAAGGTAAATATCTTAATCCCCATTCTTCCTTTCCATGGTTAAGTAAAATTCCAAGGTAATTTTTGTGACCCTGGTGCCAGATGCCAGGGGAAGGCTGGAGGTTGAAAGATTTTAAGTCTCTCTAATTGAAATATCAGGGTGTTCTCACAAAGGGGGAGCAAGACTAGTAAAATAAAAAATGAAAAAAAAAAATGAAAGAAAAAAGGGAAGAAAAGAAGGAAAAAAAGAAAAAAAAGTAAGACTTTGACATAAGGGAAATTTTCTACAGTAGCTAGGTGTGAGGTTAGTGAGGCTATCACTGAGATGGCAAAGTTGGGATGGAACTGTGTTTTCACCTGTAAAATGAGGATAATAATCACACCCACCTCACAGGGTTGTGGTGAAGGTTCAATACAAAAGAACAGAAAGTGATTTGTAAACCGTATAACACTATATAGACATGAGTTATCTTCCCTTAGGGTGGTGAACCCTCCCTCAATGGACTGAGAAGCATCCCTTTAGGAAGAAGCCCAGCAGGTGAGAGAGTCCTCCACTAGATGGCAGCAGCAGCTCAATAGAGAATCAGTCCAGGCCATAAAGGTAGATTTGGAGGCTTGATAAGACCAAAGGTCCTGGGGCTTGCTGGGAGGATGGGTTGATGGACCTGCAGTGGTAGCTTACCCATCTGGGATGGATGCAATCGCTGGAGGGTTAGTCCTCAACCTCAAAACACAATATGAATGCAACCCTAAGAGGGACTAACTTTGCCCCCATTGATCCTGTGGGGAACCCATTGGATATTGTGCTTCTCTTTTGCTAGGGAAACGATTTCCTTTGTTATTTCTTTTGCTATTCTTTTTAATTAAAAGAAGAAATATGAATTATTAACAACCATATTAAAATGCTACAAATGATTAAAACAAATTTTAATTTACTTTGCAATTCTTTTTAATTAAATTGTTATTTTTTTTTTGCCTTTTTTCTCAAGGCAGTGGGGTTAAGTGGCTTGCCCAAGGTCACACAGCTAAGTAATTATTAAGAGTCTGATGTCGGATTTGAACTCAGGTCCTCCTGCCTCCAGGGCCAGTGCTCTATCCACTGTGCCACCTAGCTGCCCAAATCGTTATTTTTGAAAACTGGTGTCATTTGACTAGATCTGGTTAAATTCATAGGAAATGGGGGTTCGTTAAATTAAATTTAGACCGACACCTCACACCATATACAACAATAATCTCCAAGTTGAATTTATGGCTTTTATTATAAAAAAGATCATATCATCGATATATTAGGGCTTGGGAGACGAATTCTTGACAAAACAAGAAATAGGGAGGATTGTAGGAGATAGTGTGGACACTTTTTGATTTCATAAAAAGAATTTTTTGAATGAACAAAATCAATGCAGTTAGAATCAGAAGGGAGTTAACTAAGTAAAATCTTTGCAGCAAATTTCTCTAATATTTGATATCCAAGTTATATAGAAAATTGATAAAAATAAAAGATAAGTCATCCCTCAATAGATAAATGATTCAAAGTCAGGAACATGCAGTTCTCATAAGAAGAAAGGAAAATTATCAACAGCTACAAAGAGAAATGTAAATTAAAATCGCTTGGAGTTTCTTCCTCACACTTAATTGGCAATGATTATTAAAAAAAGAAAAATTGCAATTGTTGAGGAGCATGTGGGAGGATGAGAACACGTAATGCACTGTTGGTAGAAAGATTGGACTGTGGAGTGGTCCAACCATTTTGGAAGCAATTTGTAGTTTTGCTTCAAAGCTCCAACAATAGCATTTCTAGGCTTATAGCCTAAAGAGATTTTAAAAAAGAAAGGAAAAAAAGCCCCTATATTCAAAATATTTATAGTAGCACTTTTTGTTATAGCAAAGAAGTAAAATAAAGTAGGTACTCATCAATTCCTGAATAATTATACACATGAAAGTTATAAAGATGCAAGAGAGGGCAAAAAGTACATATTCAGAGAAACCTGTAAGGACTTTTATGAACTGATACAGAATGAAGTAAGGAGAATTAGAAGAACAGTTTATGTAATAATTACAATATTGTAAAGGAAAGAATGCAATGAGCAATCATGACTCCATGGTGAAGAATCATATTTCCTTTCTTTGGGCAGAGGTCGATGTTGGACTGTAGGTTAAAAATAAGACATATTTTATTCAATCATAAAAAATCAATTATGCTTCATTTTCACTCCCTTCCCTTGTCCACCAAGAAAGAAAAAACCCCAAACTCATTACAAATATTTTGATATATATAATATTTAAATATTTATGCAAAATTTATAAAAACATTAAATTTTAATTTAATTAATAAAATTATTAAAATGTAGACATGTAAAACAAATTGCATACATTTATATATGGTCATATAAAACAAATTCCAGAATTAGGCATATCAAAAATAAAAGAAAGAAAGAAAAAGAGAAAAAAAATGTTTCTATATGTCCTCTGAAACCATCAGTTCTCTATCTGGAGATGAACAGCACATTTCATCATGAATGCTTTGGTATTATGGTTGGTCCCTGTGTTGATCAGTTACTGTCTTTCAAAGCTGATTATCTTGACAATATTTCACTTACTGCATAGATATTCTTCTAGTTCTGTTCCCTTCACTCTGTATCAGTTCATTTCAGTCTTCCCAGGTTTTTCTGAAACTATTTTTTTCATAATTTCTTACAGCACAATTATATTTATTTTAATTTATTATTATATAGTGGTATATAATAAATTATAATTTAATTTATCATATATTTAAATTTCCAGTCAATCCCTAATTGATGGACCATCCCTCAGTTTCTAATTCTTTGTCTCCAGAAAAGAGTTATTATAAATACTTTTATGCAAATGGGCCCTTGTCCTCTTTCTGTGGCATTATAGACCTAGTTGTGCTGGTTTAAAGGGTATACATAGTTTTATAGCTATTTGGTTGCTTTCCAGAATGACTGGACCAATTCATAACTCCACCAATCATGTATCAGTGTACCTGACAATCCTTCTAGCATTGTCTTTCCCCCTCTTTTTTAATCATCATAGTCAATCTGATAAATCTCAGGCACTAGTACCTCAGTTGTTTTAGTTTACATTTATTTAATTATTAGTATTTTAGAACAGTGCTGTCAAACACAAAATAGAAACAGGAGCCACTAAACCATACATGTGTCTCTCTCTCTCTGTCTGTCCTTCTCCCTGTCTCTCTTCTGTCTGTTTCTCTCTCTCTCTCTCTCTCTCTCTCTCTGTCTCTCTCTGTCTCTCTGTCTCTCTCTGTCTCTCTCTCTGTCTCTGTCTCTCTCTGTCTCTGTCTCTCTCTCTCTCTCTACCTGCCTCTGTCTCTGTCTGTCTCTGTCTTTGTCTCTGTCTCTGTTTCTGTGTCTCTGTCTCTCTCTGTCTGTCTCTCTGTCAGTCTGTCCCTCTCCATTTCTATCTGTCTCTGAATCTCTGTCTCTGTCTGTCTGTCTGTCTCTCTCTTTCCATATTTTAGTTAATACATCAACACATTAAAATCATATTGGAACCACATTTGATTACTGTTCAGGCTTCCCTCAAGATTGCTGTGTATTTGCTTCCTCTGATAGAGAGAATTTTTTCATATGGCTATTGGTAGCTTGGGATTTTTCCTCTGAAAACTGTCTGTTTATATCCTTTGACCATTTAACAATTGAGGAAGGCCTCCTTTTTCTTGTAGATTCGATTCAGTTCTCTCTCTAGACTACAAACCAGAGTAACTTACTGCAAATATCAGCCCCCCTCCCTGCCATTACATTAATTTTATTTCTATAAAATTTAATTTAAATTGTATGTGATCAAAATGATCCATTTTACCCCTTGTGAATTTCTATATCTCTTATTTAGTTGTTAATTCTTTCACTAGCCACAGATGTCGGATAATTTCTTCCATACTTCACTGACTCGCTTTTGTTATTAATCTTTATGGCTAAATCACTTACTCATTTTGTGCTTATCTTGTGGTAAGATAGAAACATACATTTTAAAGATACGATTAACATGCAGATTTATTTTGTGTGATTATATTTATTGATTACAAAGCAAGGTATTTACTTATTTTGTTGGGAGAGAGAACTAGAAGGAGTGGTTGAAGTGATAGAGATGCTTAGAAAGAAAGGAATAGCAATGAGTTACTAAAATAATCAAGGGGACACAAATGACAGGGCAGTACTGGAAGCATTGAATTAAATTTCAAATACACCAAAAAACCCTCAACCCACCAGCAAACAATACTCAATAGAGATTCAAAGTTACATAGTCTTTTTTTTCTATTCTTTGTATGGTAAAATGTTCATTTTTGTTGCTTTTTTCTCACTTATAATAATTAATTAAATAATAAATAATAATTTTGCCAAGGAGAGCCCAGATATTTTTAGAGCATGTGCCATATTCTTTTCCTGTGCCATTCTACAAGGAGACTTGACAAATCTCCTTTGAAATTGTTGATGGGTAAGAAGCAAGGGCCATTTACTCTAGAGATAATGACAAGTCTTTTGACTGTTTGCTTAACTGGAACTGAGTATTCCTGCAAAAGTCTGGAATGGGTAAACTCTCTCTTTCTTTCTTTCTGTCTGTTTGCCTCCTTATGATGAATGAGGCAAAAATTCCTGTGGGTTTCTGCCTCCACTCTGCCATCTTGGCTTCACTCTCCGTGGGTCTCTGCTTGGGAGGATTATTATTGTGCCTTCTTTACCACCTGGTTACTGTATGGTCAAGGATGCATGATGCCACTGATTTTTTGATATTATTCTTTCCATATCTCAGGCAAATGACTATCAGAGATAGAATAGACTGGGTTTTGACTTTCTAAGCTTCAAAAAGTCAGAAGAGCCCCCCAAAATCCTCTCATCAATCAGAACTGGCAGTATCAAGTCTGATGAAGAACCATCTTGGAATCAGAGGTGAATCAACACACCTGTACCTGACAGATGAAACATATAATTTATCCACTATTTCACATGCAGAAGAGACCTTAGTAAGGTCTTTGTGAAAGGAGAAAAGGATCCCCAGAATCAGGAATTACCTCCCCCTCTCCTGCTCTATTCTAGATAGTGGGAGAATGCTTTAAAATTTGATTCCATAGTCCCCAGGAACTAAGATCTGGGTAGCAGGAAGAGTGCCCCCCCCTTCTGAGGGTGCACTTTTTTTTTACACTTCAGTCCTTGCTCTAACTTCTGAGGAAATATTTCTTGTAAAAGAGATTAGCTTGTAAAAGCTAAGTGATATTATTTGGTTAATTGATATTGGCAACATGGAATCTGTTGGATTTATATCAGGAAAAACACACTAAAAGGGGGACCCCCACCCCTCAGGATCACTCTCATCACTCTCAGTAGAGTAGTATCCAGTCTCCCACTGGAGCCTCATCTGTCTGTTCAGGCATGGGTTGGAATTAGGGAGCCCAGAGCCCTGCATCCTAATAATAAAAAGAAAAAAAAAACAAATTCAAAAAGGAAATGGGGCTAGGAGTTATCAGTTTAATTAAGATGATGGATTCTAACTGAAACATGATTTTGGTGGAGCTTTCAGAAGTCCACATGGCAGGCAGTCTAGGCTACCCACAGAATATTGAAATAAGTAAACTTATTGGTTCTCAACCTATCCAAATGTGGTCAGTGACACATATAGGACTTAGAAAATTCTTACATTCTGTGATTAAGATAAGAGGAGGCAATCTACTCTCTGGTCAGAGTCCAGGTGTTCAGGAACATTCTAAAGAGTCTGTCACCGACAAATGGAGGTGGTGCTGACGTTATGTATGTTTTAAAAAATGGGTTCCCATTGGGAGGGAATTTCTCAACTTTTGTTTTTTTTTTTTTTGGCCAAAGTAAGATGTTTTTTTATTGTGAAGATATTGCATGTTTTAGATATGTGCTTTTGTACTTAAGACAAGTATTTTGTAAGAGGTTTTATTAGTGTAAAGTAATAATAATTCACTTTTATATGGTGCATAAAGTTTTTACATTTGCCCAGAAGCAGTCATTTTATGAAAAGTATATATTGTTAAAAAACTGGAGGTGGGATTAACATATTCCAAAGGTGTTTGACGGATTGATGCCCTGATTAAAATAAACCACCAAACTCAAGTTCTGGGAAATTGAAAAACTATCCATTTTTACAATGTCTTAGAATTTGGTTTTGTGAGACATACATTCATTTCACTCAGAGCTCAACTGCCAAAGGGGTGATAAAATTTTCATTAGAAATGGCTGCTCTGAATCACCATAATTAGAAAACGCAGTGGCTGAAGTGGCAAACCAGGTGAATCATTGACCCTCCTGAGGGCGGTGTCTTGCTTCAAGCTGCCTAGTGGGGTAAAACAAGTCACTCTGGATAATTTTGTTAGCTTCCCCTGCATGTTCCTTTGGCTGGTGCTCCAAGGTTGTGACCTCTGGAGCACAGAGCACCTTAGACACTTTTTTATATAGACTTTGATACAGTTTTTATTCACCACTTGGTGAGAAATTCTGCTATGTGTTCAAGTCAGAACTATTGAGCAAGTCTAAACACCAAGCTCAGGTGCACATTTTATTTTTATTTATTTTTGTTATAGCAATAATAAAATTCAACATTTACATAGTTTCCATATGATCATCTGATTCTCAATGCAGTTAACTTGAGAGGCATCCATGTAATAGATAGGACACTGGACTTGCAATCAGAAAGACCTGGGTTTGAATCCTGCCTCAGATATCTATTGACTGTGTGACTCTGGCCAAATTGCTTAACCTTTCCATTCCCCATATGTTTATTGAGGGGTATTAGACTCCCATAGTTTCTAAACTCAATCAATAAGCCTATCTATTCCCTGGTTTATATATGTTCCTTCCTGATATCTTTTCTGAGCTCCAGGCCAACAACCTAATGGACTTTCCAACTACATGACTTTAAGTTAAATCTCAAACTCAACAAACTCATTTTTTTTATTTCAACTCAACTAAAATGTTCAAGCTCAACTAAAATGGAACTCATTATGCTCACTCTTTCATGCTACCATTTCTCCTAATTTCCCTACTTCTGGCACTGCCATCTTTTCAATCACCGAGGTTTCCTGCCTCATGGTCTTCTTTGACTCTACTCACCTTCATCCCACAATCAGTTGCTTCAGCTTGTGGATTCTACTTCCATAACATCTCTTCTTGCCCACTCCTTCTCTCCATTTACCTTTACCTCCCCCCCATCTCCACTAAAAGGGTCGCTCTCTTAATTCAGGTTCCCATCACTTCTTACCTGGATTATTGTCATGATCTTCTCATATCTGGCTTCTTCTCTTTCTATTTTATTCTCCAAACTACTGCTTAAGTGATATGTCCGAAGCAAAGCTTAGATGATTTCATTCCTCTGCTCATGAATCTTTAGGGGTCCCTCCATTGTCCCCAGGGCACAGAGTTGGGTGTTTATGGCAGTAACTTGAACAAATACATTGATTGCTCTCCTCTGACAGTTCTTTTCCTTGTGAGGACTCTCTCAGAGTTTGGGAGCAGTCTGGGGATATAGATATCTCAGAGGTTGCTACAATTTCAGAGGTTCTTTCTCCAGTTGACTTGCCTCACGCCTCACCCTGAGAGATGTGGAGAATCTTCTCTTTCTTTTGTTTTAATTTCCTTTTGCCTAATCCCAAACTTGGAGGCATGGATACCCATCATTATAAATGGACATACACTTCAACAGTCATTTCACAAAATTTAGGAATGAAAATAGCATATAGGTTTCCACTAGCAGTCTTCCCCCGAGTTGGAAGGGGAGGCTTTGAATTTTATTTTCTTCCTCATCCCTTAGTTGTGACAAATAAAGGAACTGATGTTTTATTGGATGGTGTTAGACTACGGGAAAGACAAGGTGCTAAGGACTGGATTTTAGTTGTTTCCCCAACCATACTCCTTCCTGACTCTGAGACAGCTCTGCTTTCTAGTCTGCTCTTTTTCTCATCTGATCACACCTTTCACTTAGCTTGCTTTGTCCTGTTTTCTAATATACAGACAGTGCCAGGGTTCTCTACTGGCTTGGCAGGGGAAGGGTTGAGGATGACTGTGATTCATGACTCTTTTCTGCCTCTCCATGCAGGCTTGGGGTAAAAGGGAGTTTCCTTCTTGTCAAACTCCAGAAACATGGGGAGCACTGGAGAATTGATCCATCCTGTCCCCTTTCCTTAGCTGTCTTCCCCTGAACTGGAGTTCTCTCCCTCCTCACCTTCACTCTCTTGTAAAGCTCAGATTGTGTTACCTCTTAAATGAGGCTTTTCTTTTTTCTTTTTAAAAGACAGTGGGGTTAAGTGACTTGCCCAAGGTCACACAGTTAGATAATTATTATGTGTCTAAGATAAAATTTGAACTCAGGTCCTCCTGACTCCAGGACCGGTGCTCTATCCACTGCGCCATCTAGTTGCCCCTAATAAGGACTTTCTTGATCTCCAGTGGCTAGTAATCAGTAAGTATTTATTCCAAATTCATCTACTATGTGCTAGTAGGTCTTGGGGATGCAAATGCAAAGTCAAAAAAATCCCTACACTCCTGGAACACCCTCACACAGCCAAACAGTCAACTGGTTGATCAACAAACACTTATCCATTCTCCTTCCTAGAAAAACTGTCTGGTTTCCTCCTCCCTTTGGACACCTTCCTGCTTACCTGTACTATTCTCTGTCCTGCTTTCCATCCTATGGAATCTCTAGCCTCCTTTCAGCCTCCTACAGATCATATGAGAGTTAGTTGGATGACATGGTGAATAGAGTGCAGCTCTTAGAATCAGGAATCACCTCCTACAAGAAGCCTTTCTTGCCTCCCCCCAAATTACATTATATTTAATCATGAGTATGGAGCTCATTTGCACCCATGGATTTCCAGCCCTTGGATGTCATGCCCCTAACACCCCATACAAGTGTCTGACACATAGTTCTTCTTTAATATACTTCTATCAATAGATTCATACAGATTAATTAATATAGATGCTTAGTACAGATTAGATCTGTGATGATCAAAATATGATCTTGGGTCCCCTAATCTTTCTTACTGTAGAGGTCTTTTACTTAGCTGATTATATTAACACAGGAAATAAAACATTAGAAGAAATAATAATTATAGTTAGCATTTTAATATTCTCATTTTACAGATGAAGAAACTGAGGCATATAGCAGTTAGGTGAGGAAAGGATAAGTATTTATCTAGTCAGCCGCTATGTTTTGCACTTGTTTATTTGTCCAAGGTTTTTCCACTAGGGATAGTCTGAGGCAGAATTTAATACAAATTTCCTGACTCTAAGAGTTGCATTCTATTCCATGCCATCCAAGGACCTCTCATATGATCTGAGAACTTTATCTCTGTGCAGTTTGGGGTGCTGAACTGAAGGGTATGATCTTGTTTGGAGGACTTATCCACTTAGAAAAAGAACTGAGATTACCAGATGCAGAGGGTGAAGAGATAACCTGGAACTTCCTAAAGCTAAGTAGAGGGAGATTTGAAGATGAAGATCATGCCAGAAGGTGGCCAAAATGGGCAGCTTTGGGACAGATCCTCCCCTCAGCTAAGAATGAGATCAGGTTGAGAGAGTGTCCATTAGAAAGTGGCCTCAAAGTCAGTGGTATAAATAAAATGAGACCTGAACATGGATAACCTGCTATTTGCTATTATTTTTGGATAGAATCTCCATCAGCTTCCAGAGCCCCCTTTTGCTAAAGAAGGTAGCCTAACTGCATTATATTTAAAACTATATTATAAAGCAGCAGTCACCAAAACTGTCTGATATTGGCCAAGAAGTAGAGAAATGGATCAGTGGATTAGATTATGTACAAAAGTAAATGATTGTAGTAATCCCCTGTCTGATAAACTCTAAGACTCCAGCTTCTGGGATAAGAACTCTCTGACCAAAACTCCTCAAAGAGGAGAGTAGGGATAATTAAGTGGTGGAGGTGAGGAGGGATGCACTCCAACCATAGGGAAGGACACCTTAGCAAGGGGGATGGGATATGGGAGATGGAAAGTGTATGTGAGGAATAGCAGGAAAGTTAGTTGGCTGGACTGCAGAGTGAATGAAGGGGATTAACACATAATAAGCATGGAAAGACAGCATGTAGCCAGATTGGGAAAGACTTTGAATGCCAAATAGAGAAATTTCTATTTTGATTCTAGAGGAGAAAGGCAGTTACACAAGCTTCACCCTTTCTGATAAAGTTCCACTTATTAGAGAAGGCAAGTTTTACATAGGTGTTATTGGAGTCACTGGATTCTGAGATGCCATATTAGTGTTGTAGCTAACATTTCTGAGTTAATTCTTTCCTGTCTGACTCTTCATGGCTCCTTCATGGACCAAAGCACATCAGACCCTTATATCTTCCATTAACTCTTTTTTTTTAGGTTTTTGCAAGGCAAATGGGGTTAAGTGGCTTGCCCAAGGCCACATGGCTAGGTAATTATTAAGTGTCTGAGACTGGATTTGAACCCAGGTACTCCTGACTCCAGGGCCGGTGCTTTATCCACTGAGCCACCTAGCCACTCCCCCATTAACTCTTAAAGTCTGTCCAACTTCAGGTTCATTTTTGCCACGATTCTATTTAAGCAACTTGTCCTCTGCCATCCCCTATTCTTTTTTTCTGTCAGTCTTTCAGTCTTTTCCAGTGAGTCCTGCCTTCTCATTATATGACCAAAGTAGCTAAGCATCATTATATCTGACCATCCAATGAATAATCTAAATTCATTTCTTTAAGTATCAACTCATTTGATCTCCTTGTTGTCCAAGACAATTTCAAGTCTTCTCCAGAACAATTCAAAAATGTCATTTCTTCAATACTCTACTTTCCTTATAGTACCCTTATAGTCTTTGATGGTGCTTATTTAGTGAGATTAAATCTCATAAACTTAGGTGAATTTTATTTTCTGAAGGTCAATGATAAGTACATTAAGACAATTCTTTAGCATGGAAAAGCCAAAAGAGAGATTGCCTAGCAGTTGTCTCCCTTTTTCCTCTACCCCCAGGATTAAAAATTGTTCAGCAAAGCGAAGAATTGAAGATGTATTTCTTCTCTTATGGGATAAGGAGACCCTTCAGATCACTTTTCATTTGGGGTCCCCACAGTTTTAGATGTTTTACTCCCTATTTCCCTATAGATTCATAAGAATTCTCAAATCATAGAGTCATGAAGTCATAGGTTTTGATTTCCCATTTTGGCTGCAAAGACACTTTTAAAATTGTGTGTGTGTGTGTGTGTGTGTGTGTGTGTATGTGTGTGTGTGTGTGTGTGTGTGTGTGTGTAAGGCAAGTTTCCCTCAGAATGAACTCATAAATATTCATGTCTTCTTGCCCACAGACCAGTGCTTCAAAGCCCAGTTTGATTTGGCAGGGCTTCAAGTAGAATGGATATTTAGCCACTCTGGGACAATAGAGCCTCTGGCTGACCTGACTTTCCTAGCTTTGTCCTGATCCAGCAGAGGCAAAGACAGAAGAAACTAGGGCAGGAGGCAGGAGACAAAGAAAGGACACAGGGGAGGGAATGCTTCACTGTGTTCATCACATCATAGCTTTGGGTTGAGGTCAGACCTGATCTCTGACCCAGGAGTGAACACATTGGACTGATTTCAAAAACGGAGACTTTCCTTTTTTGGAGAAGTGGTTGAGAACAAATCTCCCTGTTGTTTTTTTTCCTCAAGCACATACTTAAACAAACAAACAAATCATAAATCAGAGGAAAATGAATTAAAGACAGGTAGAAGTATAACTAAAATGATGTGACCTGAGCTTTGTCCCAGCTTAATTTGGATAGTGTGGCAAGGGTGCTCATTTGGGAAATGTAGCCTAACAATGGCTGATGAAGATAATTGCTCTTACAAGATTGTTTGCAAGTTCAACCAATATAGGAAAAGTATAACTAGGGCAGGGCAGTCAGACTTTGCCCCAGGGAGCAGAAATTTAGATGTTCTGTTAGCATATTTGTTGATGATGATGATATGATGATAATGTTGTTCAGTTGTTTTAGTTGTGTTGGATTCATTGTGATCTCATTTGGGGTTTCTTTGGCAAAATGATGATGATGATGATGATGATGATGATGATGATGATGTTATTTAGTTGTTTTAGTTGGGTTGGATTCATTGTGACCCCGTTTGGGGTGTCCTTGGCAAAGATGATGATGATGATGATGATGATGATGATGATGATGATGGTATTGTTCAGTTGTTTTAGTTGTGTTGGATTCATTGTGGCCCCATTTGGGGTTTCTTTGGCAAAGATACTGGAGAGGTTTACATTCTCTTCTTCAGCTCATTTGAAAGATGAAGAACTGAGGCAAATAGTGTGACTTACCTGGGGTCACACAGTAAGTATGATCTTTCTACCAGTTACCAATTGATAATGTCACCTTGCTATTCATCAACATTCTTCAAATACTATCTCATTTCATTGTCACAATAACCCTAGGGGAAATACTCTAATATTACCTTCCTTTCTCTTTACAGTTGAAAGACAGATAATTTGTCCTAGGTGACACAGGTAAGTATCTGAAACAGGATTCAAACTCGTC
The DNA here is from genome assembly GCF_037893015.1 of Macrotis lagotis. Taxonomy (NCBI): domain Eukaryota; kingdom Metazoa; phylum Chordata; class Mammalia; order Peramelemorphia; family Peramelidae; genus Macrotis; species Macrotis lagotis. The sequence goes on from NC_133660.1 coordinate 31,541,119, forward strand.
TTCTGGTCTCAAAACCCAGCATGCTAGCCACTGTACTGTGTGGCAACCCTGTGAAAATGATGAATTGGAAGAACATCTGACCCTATATCTAGTGCTCTTTGCCAAAGGCCAGATTGTCTACTGAATACTCCTTCAGTGTTGTTTCCAACTTTCTCTTAAAGTGGTTATTATTCCTTGGCTCCTAATGAGGTCACAAAGAATCCAGCACAACTGACAAAGGTGAATTATGAATAAACAAAGACTGGTTAGAGGCAATGTTGTTTAGTTGGTCAAAAGACCCATATTTAGAAGGCCAAGATCTCTTCCAGTGTCCAAACCATTGCCAGAAGTCCAGTTTCCCAAACTATCAGGAGAAGACAGTTCTAGAAGAGGCAGTGAGAAGAATGTCTTTGCACAACAATCCTTCACTTTAATCAACATAATAGGCATACATTGTCATCATTCATTTGATATCATGGTCTTCTTCCATTATGAAGGATAACAGTCATTGTCATCAATCTATCATTATAGTTAGTCAATAGCCAATTAATAAGTGCTCATTAGGTATTATGCATTGTGATAAGCACTCAGGAGACACAATTAACTACAAAGGACAGTCCTTTTTTTCCCTCAAGGAATTCACTCTAACATGCAGGCTAAATTGGAAATATTCAACAGAGGGAAGGCAATAGAATTAAGAAGGTAAGGCATATTGAAGAAGGTAAGACTATTATTGACAAACAGTCAGGGAGGTCAGAGAGAAGGGAGAGTTTTCCAGATAGGAAGCCCAAACCAGAGAAAAGGCCCAAGAACTGAAAGATGGAGGAGCCTGTTCATATAACTACCAGGAAGCCTGTAGCACTGAATCTAGCAATATGTGATGGGGAATGAGGTGTTAAGAAGACTGGAAAGGTAGAAGTAGATAGATTAGGAAGGGCTTTAAATGTCAAACATAGGTTGTTATATCTGATATCAGATGTTATAAAAAATATTAGACTTTATTGAATAGGGGAATGACATGATCATGCCCTAGAAAATCTCTCTAGTGTATGAATAGAGGATAGATTGGAGAGGGGAGAGACCCTAGGAGTTATTGCAAAAGTACTGGCATGAGGTGATGAGGGTCTGCACCAGGGTAGGGGAGAAGAGAAAAGGGTACATATGGGCTATGGTACTATGGTACCTTGGTCAAAATGCCAACCCTTCCCTTGCTCTAAAGATGGACCAATCAGCAAGTAGCATGGTGTAATGCAAAGAAGTCTAGATTTGGGGGTCAGAGGATTGTTCTCCAATCTTGGGTCTGCTTTTTTCTAGCTGTATGATTTTGACTACCTCAATGTCCCATTCCAATGCTCAGTTTCCTTATTGCTTGGGGAACAGGTTTAAAGACTATGGTCGGGGTGGCTAGGTGGCATAGTGGATAAAGCACCGGCCTTGGAGTCAGGAGTACCTGGGTTCAAATCTGGTCTCAGACACTTAATAATTGCCTAGCTGTGTGGCCTTGGGCAAGCCAATTAACTCCATTTGCCTTGCAAAAACCTAAAAAAAAATAAAGACTATGATCTTTAAGGTCAAATTTCAACCTGGCTTCCACAATATGGCTCCTTAGTGGTTGCTAACTGGTGAAAGAAGGGTTTTCTGTCCATATTGAGATTGTAGGAAAGCATTTTATAAAGTTTCTGAGACTCTTCTTGTGGAGAAGATGGAGAATGTAACAAAAGATAATAGGTAGATAGGTTCAGGACTGTGTGTTTGAAGCAGTCCATCTTTCCAATAGAAATTTGGATATTTTGAGAGAGAAAAATATCTCATTTCAACCTTGAAGTTCTCAATATGGTGGCCTCTCTCTCTTTGGTACTCTCAAAACTGTTTTTTTTCACATTCACATTTTTCTAATTTTTACTACGTAGGAAATCTTTATAATATTAAATGATTCCCACACTGATGAGGTATCCTTCCATACAGTTTACAAGGGGATCTGGAACCAGATGACATTTTTCTTTCCTAAACTATCCAAATATCCATCATTCCAAAAATGACTTTTTCACTGAGTCATTCTGATTGGTGGGAGAATACTGATTTCATTCCAAGGACTCCAGTGATGGTCTATGTCCCTTCAATATCATCTAAGATTTTTCTAAGACTTTGTTGCTCTCTGCTACCACCACTAGCTTGATGAAGAAAAGCAACAATTTTGGTACCTTAATGATGGGGAACTGTGTGGGTTGGTGTGAGCTCCATTCTTATTGGAGTCTAGAGCTCAGACATAGCTAGTGAGATGAGTCTGGCAGTTCTCTGGTCTTTATGTCAAGAGCTAACACTTTCTAATTGCCCCTTTAAGGTGGGTGGTTTATTGAAAAAGCCTATAAAGTCTCTGCTTAAATACAGGATTTCTACAGTTGAAGAGTGATGAGGGAGCAAGGAAGGAATTTCATGTGGTGCAGATGCTTATTACTGGACCAGTGACATTGAAAGCAGGAAAGGATGGTACCTGGGACTAATTCAGTAGTAGAGGCCTCATCTTGTCATTGATACTGGTTCTATCCTCTGACCAGTACAGTTCTCTCTAGTGGGGTGAAGATAGTGACATGGCACTGAGGAAAGATAGTTCTAGGAGAAGGCTGTTATGGGGATGGTATTGTCTGTGTATGGTGGTCGAGGGTGGGTTGGAGGGATGGCACATTTCCATCTTTTGATTGTCCTCCTTTTCATAGCACTCAACACAATTGCCACTGGAAGAGAGTGATCAGTCTATGAATGTCTTCCCTTTATATCCAACCTTCCTCATTTTACCTTGTAGGCATTTTACAAGCCTTTCAATGCCTACCATCTAACTCCTTCAGATTTACTATCTGCACAATCAAGTTATAAAAGGAGGCACTTTGAGAGAGAAAGAAAAAAAAACCCAAGTTAATAAAGATTGAATATTGCCTGGATTATGTTATGCAGGTTTATGGAAACACTGAATTAACTTATTAATATTTATCAGGAACCACAGATTTTTCTCTTTCCCAGTGCATGATAAGTCAAGTGTAACTCAAGACAAGTCTGGAGGTCAGACTGAAGAATGGAATGAAATGAGATACTCTCAGTCAGTCTGATTCTTACCTAATGGAGGTTTCTTTAGTCAAAGCAGGAAAAGAATACTTAGCAAGGTTGCAGCATTGATTCAGATGGGCACAAATTCCCTGACTTGTCTGTGCTGATCTGTTGTCAGAGAAGTTGGAAGGAGGAGCCTCGGCCTTTTTGTACTAGGGAATCAGGAAGCTACTTCAATTTAGTTCCATGGATAAGTTATAAAATTAATTTTTTGATGTTCTTATATATATAAAACATATATATTGGAAGAATCTATTCAACATAGTTGATAAGTTATGGTAGTGTGGAATGAGGACTTTTTGAGTGGGAAAAGATGAGCACTAATTTCATGATTTCTAAAATTTGATTCTTTCAGTGTGACTTCTATCTTCAAAAATGAAGTCAAGTCACAGAGACAATAGCTACTAATTTTAAAGCTAAAAAAGTTAAATTTTGCTATTTATGAATTCCAACTATATACCCAAAGTAATATTGAATAGTCATTAAACATCTCAGAGTGCTGAATATTATACCAAATATTGACGAAGCCCTGCATTCTGTTTTGGAGCTAAACTGTTGAATTCTCTGTATCTATTTTACCTGGTGGACTAACAATGTTGATAATGTCATAAAGCAGCAATTCCTTAGAATTGTACTTACCTACTCACCCCAGAGACAGAGCCATTGGAATCTGAACACAGACTTAAGTACATTTTTTTTTCTCTCTCTCTCACTCACTATTCTTGAGGTTTCTCATCTTCTTGGGGGGGGGTTATGTTTCCTCATAACAAAATTATTGTAATAATAGTAATAATAAATTAAAAAAAAGAATTGTACTTGCCTAAGAAAGAAAAAAAAATCTGAGATCTAAAGCAGAAACAATTCATTAGCTCAGAGAATGGATTAAAAAAATCCAATTGATGAAGTTTACTTCCAAATGGTTCCACTTACATCCATTCCCTAGGAAGCCTCCATCTTCTTCTCTCTTCTACTCCAGCCTCCAAAGGCCTTTTTTTCTCCTAAAGGCCAATGTATTTAAAAAAACTGACTGAGGTGGCAATTTAGATGGGTCAGTGTGAGACTTAGACCTTCTGTTTTCTGACAGTTTTGCTAAAAAATAAGGATCTTTAAACTTTCCAAATGTTTCTTCAGTTGATGACACACTGGTTAGAGCTCTGGACCTGGAGTCAACAAAACATGAGCAAAATATGACCTCAGACACTTCTTAGCTGTGAGACCCTGGACAAGTCACTTAACCTCTGTGTGTCTCAGTTTCCTCAACTGTAAAATGAAGATAATAATAGTGCCTACCTCTCAGGTTTGCTTTGAGGATCAAAATTTTAAAGTATTTAGTTCAGTACCTTGCAAAAAGTAAATATTTAATATATGTTTATTTCCTTCCATTTTACCAATTTTTTCTTTGTTTTCTAAATATATTGGCATTATTGGCAAAATTTGGCATTTTCTTTAAATATCTTATGCATTTACAAATGAGGTCACCATCACAGGTCTGCAAGAACTCTCCTAATCTTCCCCATTTTCAGGGGGACCCTGATTGAAGTCCCCTTTCTGAGGTTAAAAATACTATCTCTATCCCCTTATCTTCCTAGACTGCCATCCAATCTCTGTCTCATTTTCCTTCTCAGAAAAAAAACTGCCACTTTAACCCTGGCTAAAATTCAATTGACAATTTTTAAAAAGTTTTTACTGGTGTTTTCAGTTTTTTTAAAATCTACAAAGCTTTTCCTAATGTCTGTCCCTCTGCCCTTCTGGACAGCCATCTTATATATAATGAAGAGAAGGAAAAATCAACCAAGCTGATTGTTAAATGGAAAAAGTCTGAAAATATGTATAATGTACTAAATTGCACAGAGAGTGTAATTGCGGACCTCCCATCTTTGTAAAAGGGTATAATAGAGTTGTCTTCTTATATAATCCACTTCTTTTTTTTTTTTTTTTTTGCAAGGCAATGGGGTTAAATGGCTTACCCAAGGTCACACAGCTAGGTAATTATTAAGTGTCTGAGGCTGGATTTGAACTCAGGTCTTCCTGACTCCAGGGCCAGTGGTATATCCACTGTGCCACCTATCTGCCCCCATAATCCACTTCTAATTTTTTTATATGGTATAATTCTGCTTTCATCATTGTGACTATTATATACATTGTTTTCTTTACTCTGCTTACCTCATTCTGCATTAGTTCATGTAGACCTTTCCATTCTTTTCTTTATCATTGTAACATTCCATTAAATTGTAAATGTAAAATGTAAAGTTATATTACATTGACACAATTTGTTTAGCTATTCTCCAATCATTGATTGTCAGCTCTCCTCTCCCTACCCCAAATTTTTGCTATCACAATAAGTGCTGCTCTAATGTTTTGTTGCCTATAGGGAATTTATTCCTTTAATGAATGGCATTTTGTTTTTCCCAATTACATGTAAAGAAAATTTTTAAAAATTATTTTATATTATTATAATAATCTTGTTAAAAGAGTAAACATAAATCCCCCCCCAAGAAGATGAGAAATCTGAAGAACAGTGAGAGAAAAAAATGTACTTCAGTCTGTGTTTCAATTCCAATGACTCTGTTTCTTGAGTGAGTTATTTTCTTTATCATAAGTCCACCAGAGAAGTTGCTTCAATATTTTCCCGACAGTTGCTATTACTAGCTGTATTTCCCTCCACTCTATTCCTCCCCACTCTCATTTATCTATTCTCTCTCTCCTTTCACCCTGGCCCTGTCCAAAAGTGTGTTGTACCTCTTACAATCTTCTCTCTCTTCTATCACCTATCCCTCCCCTTCCTTCCCCCCATTCCCCCTTATCCCATCCTTTTCTTCTCATTTTTCTCTAGGGTAAAATAGATTTCTATACTCTATTAATTGTGTATGTTATTTCCTCTCTGAGCCATTTCTGATGAGAATGCAGGCTCACTCATTCCCCCTCGCCTTTCCCCTTTCCACT